>NW_027458521.1:0-84850 GCF_050624435.1 Tenrec ecaudatus | reverse complement strand
GCCCTAGCCTTAGCCTAAGCCTAGGGGTGCCCTACCCTAAGGCTAGGGGAGCCCTAGCCTTAGGCTAGGGGAGCCCTAGCCTAAGGCTAAGGTAAACCTAGCCTACGCCTAGGGGTGCCCTAACCTAAAGCTAGGGGAGTCCTAGCCTACGCTTTGGGGTGCCTAAACCTAAGTCTAGGGGAGCCCTAGACTAAGCCTAGGTGTGCCCTAGCCTAAGCCTAGGTGTGCCCTAGCCTAAGGCTAGGGGAGCCCTCGCCTAAGGCTAGTAGAGCCCTAGCCTAAAGCTAGGGGAGCCTTAGCCTAAGGCTAGGGGAGCCCTAGACTTAACCTAAGCCTAGGGTTGACATACCCTAAGGCTAGGGGAGCCCTAGCCAGAGGCTAGGGGAGCCCTAGCCCTATCCTAAGCCTAGGGGTGCCCGAGCCTAAGGCTAGGGGAGCCCTGGACTAAGCCTAGGGGTTCCCTGGCCTAAGGATAGGGGAGCACTAGCCTAAGGCTAGGGGAGCCCTAGCCTTAGCCTACGCCTATGGGTGCCCTAGCCTAAGCCTATGGGTGCCCTAGCCTTAGGTTAGGGGAGCCCTAGCCTTATCCTAAGCCTAGGGGTGCCCGATCATAATGCTACGGTAGCCCTAGCCTAAGCCTAGGGGTGCCCTAGCCTAAGGCTAGGAGAGCCCTAGCCTAAGGCTATGGGAGCCCTAGACTTAGCCTAAGCCTAAAGGTGCCCTAGCCTAAAGCTAGGGGAGTCCTAGCCTACGCCTAGGGGTGCCCTAGCCAAAGGCTAGGGGAATCCTATCCTAAGCCTAGGGGAGCCCTAGCCTAAGCCTAGGGGTGCCCAAACCTAAGTCTAGGGGAGCCCTAGCTTAAGCCTAGGTGTGCCCTAGCATAAGGCTAGGGGAGCCCTAGGCTAAGGGTAGGGGAGCCCTAGCCTTAGGCTAGGGGAGCCCTAGCCTAAGGCTAAGGGAACCCTAGCCTAAGCCTAGGGGTGCCCTAACCTAAAGCTAGGGGAGTCTGAGCCTAAGCCTAGGGGTGCCTTAGCCAAAGGCTAGGGGAGACCTATCCTAAGCCAAGGGGTGCCAGAGCCTAAGCCTAGGGGTGCCCTGGCCTAAGGATAGGGGAGCCCTAGCCTAAGCCTAAAGGTGCCCTAGCCTAAGGCTAGTGTAGCCCTAGCCTTAGCATAAGCCTAAAGGTTCCCTTGGCTAAGGCTAGGGGAGCCATAGCGTTAGCCTAGGCTTAGGGTTGCCCTATCCAATGCTAGGGGAGCCCTCGCCTAAGGCTAGGGGAACCCTAGCCTTAGCCTAAGCCTAGGGGTGCCCTAACGTAAGGCTAGGGGTGCCCGAGCCTAAGGCTGGGGGAGCCCGAGCCTAACGCTTAGGGAGCCCGAACCTAGGGCTAACGGTGCCCTAGCCTAAGGCTAGGGGAGCCCTAGGCTAAGCCTAGGGGTGCCCTAGCATAAGGTTAGGGGAGCCCTGGCCTAAGGCAAGGGGAGCCCTAGCATAAACCTTGGGGTGCCCGAGCCTAAGCCTAGGGGAGCCCTAACCTAAGCCTAGGGGTGCCCTAACCTAAGGCTAGGGGAGTCCTAGCCTAAGCCTAGGGGTGCCCTAGCCTAAGGTTAGGGGAGCCCTAGCCTAAGGCTTGGGGAACCTTAGCCTAAGGCTAGAGGAGCCCAAGACTTTGCCTAAGCATAGGGGTGACCTCCCCTAAGTCTAGGGGAGCCCTAGCCGGAGCCTAGGTGAGCCCTAGCCCTAGCCTAAGCCTAGGGGTGCCCGAGCCTAAGGCTAGGGGAGCCCTAGCCTAAGGATAGGGGAGCCCTAGCCTAAGGATAGGGGAGCCCTAGCCTAAGGCTATGGGAGCCCTGGACTAAGCCTAGGGGTGCCTAGGCCTCAGAATAGGGGAGCACTAGCCTAAGGCTAGGGGAGCCCTAGCCTAAGTCTAGGGGAGCACTAGTCTAAGGTTAGGGGAGCGCTAGCCTAAGCCTACGGGTTCCCTGGCCTAAGAATAGGGGAGCACTAGCCTAAGGCCAGTGGAGCCCTAGTCTTAGCCTAAGCCTAGGGGTGCCCTAGCCTAAGCCTAGGCGAGCCCTACTCTAAAGCTAGGGGAGCCCTGGCCTAAGGATAGGGGAGCACTAGCCTAAGGCTCGGGGAGCCCTAGCCTAAGCCTAGGTGTGCCCTGGACTCAGGCTAGTTGAGCCCTAGCCTACGCTAGGGGAGCCCTGGAATAAGCCTAGGGGTGCCCTGACCTAAGGATAGGGGAGCACTAGTCTAAGGCTAGGGGAGCCCTAGCCTACGTCTACGGGAGCCATAACCTAAGGATAGGGGAGCCCTAGCCTTAGCCTAAGCCTAAAGGTGCCCTAGCCTAAGCCTAGGGGTGCCATAGCCTAAGTCTACGGGAGCCCTAGCCTAAGCCTAGGCGTGCCCTAGCCTAAGGCTAGGGGAGCCCTAGCCTAAGTATAGGGGATCCCTAGCCTAAGGTTGGGGAGGCCTAGCCTTAGCCTAAGCCTAGGGATGCCATTGCCTAAGGCTAGGGGAGCCCTAGCCTTAGCCTAAGCCTAGGGGAGCCCTAGCCTAAGTCTAGGGGAGCCCTAGCCTTAGCCTAAGCCTATGGGTGCCCTAGCCTAAGGCTTGGGGAGCCTTTGATGTAAGCTAAGGCTAGGAGAGCTCTAGCCTAAGGCTAGGGGAACCCTAGCCTTAGCCTAAGCCTAGGGGTGCCCTAGCCTAAGGCTAGGAGAGCCCTAGCGTTAGCCTAGGCCTAGGGGTGCCCTATCCAAGGCTAGGGAAGCCCTTGCCTAATGCTAGGGGAGCCCTAGCCTAAGCCTAGGGGAGACCTAGCCTAAGCCTAAGGGTGCCCTAGCCTAAAGCTAGGGGAGCCCTAGCCTAAGGCTAGGGGAGCCCTAGGCTTAGCCTAAGCCTAAATGTACCCTAGCCTAAGACTAAGGGAGCCCTAGCCTTAGCCTAAGCCTAAAGGTGCCCTAGACTAAGCCTAGGGGTGCCATAGCCTAAGGCTAGGGGAGCCCTAGCCTAAGGCTAGGGGAGCCCTAGCCTTAGCCTAAGCCTAGGGGTGCCCTAACGTAAGTCTAGGGGAGCAAGAGCCTAAGGCTAGGGGAGCCCTAGCCTTAGCCTAAGCCTAGGGGTGCCGTACCCTAAGGCTAGGGGAGCCCTAGCCTTAGGCTAGTGGAGCCCTAGTCTAAGGCTAAGGGAACCCTAGCCTAAGCCTAGGGGTGCCCTAACCTAAAGCTAGGGGAGTCCTAGCCTACGCCTACGGGTGCCCAAACCTAAGTCTAGGGGATCCCTAGCCTAAGCCTAGGTGTGCTCTAGCCTAAGGCTAGGGGAGCCCTAGCCTAAGGCTAAGGGAACCCTAGCCTAAGCCTAGGGGTGCCCTAATCTAAAGCTAGGGGAGTCCTAGCCTATGCCTAGGGGTGCCCTAGCCAAAGGTTAGGGTAGACCTATCCTAAGCCGAGGGGTGCCAGAGCCTAAGCCTAGGGGTGCCCTAGCCTAAGCCTAGGAGAGCCCAAGCCTAAGGCTAGGGGAGCCTTACCCTAAGGCTAGGGGAGCCCTAGACTTAGCCTAAGCCTAGGGGTGACATACCCTAAGGCTAGGGGAGCCCTAGCCAGAGGCTAGGGGAGCCCTAGCCATAGCCTAAGCCTAGGGGTGCCCGAGCCTAAGGCTTGGGGAGCCCTAGCCTAAGGATAGGGGAGCCCTAGCATAAGGCTATGGGAACCCTGGACTAAGCCTAGGGGTGCCCTGGCCTAAGGATAGGGAGCACTAGCCTAAGGCTAGGGGAGCCCTAGCCTAAGTCTAGGGGAGCCCTAGCCTAAGGCTAGGGGTGTCCGAGCCTAAGGCTAGGGGAGCCCTAGCCTTAGCCTAAGCTGAGGGGTGCCCTAGCCTAAGACTAGCGGAGCCCTAGCCTTAGCCTACACATATGGGTGCCCTAGCCTAAGCCTATGGGTGCCCTAGCCTAAGGCTAGGGGAGCCCTAGCCTTAGCCTAAGCCTAAAGGGGCCCTAGACTAAGCCTAGCGGTGCCAGAGACTAAGCCTAGGGGAGCCCTAGTCTAAGGCTAGGGGAGCCCTAGCCTAAGGCTAAGGGAACCCTAGCCTAAGCCTAGGGGTGCCCTAACATAAAGCTAGGGCAGTCCTAGCCTAAGGCTAAGGGAACCCTAGCCTAATTCTAGGGGTGCCCTAACCTAAAGCTAGGGAAGCCCTAGCCCAAGCTAGGTGTGCCCTAGCCTAGGCTAGGGGAGCCCTTAGCCTTAGGCTAGGGGAGCCCTAGCCTAAGGCTAAGGGTACCATAGCCTAATTCTAGGGGTGCCCTAACCTAAAGCTAGGGGAGTCCTAGCCTAATCCTAGGGGTGCCCTAGCCAAAGGCTAGGGGAGCCCAAGCCTAAGGCTAGGGGAGACCTAGCCTAAGGCTAATGGAGCCCTAGCTAAGTCGAGGGGTGCCAGAGCCTAAGCCTAGGGGTGCCCTAGCCTAAGGGTAGGGGAGCCCTAGCCTAAGGCTAGGGGAGCCCTAGCCTTAGCCTAAGCCTAGGGGTGCCCTAGCCTAAGGCTAGGTGAGCCCAAGCCTAAGCCTAGGGCTGCCATACCTAATGCTAGGGGAGCCCTAGCCTTAGCCTAAGCCTATGGGTGACCTAGCCTAAGGCTAGGGGAGCCCTAGCCTAAGCCAAGGGGTGCCCTAGCCTAAGGCTAGGGGAGCCCAAGCCTAAGGCTAGGGGAGACCTAGCCTAAGGCTAATGGAGCCCTAGCCTAAGCCTAGGGGTGCCCGAGGCTAAGCCAAGGAGTGCCCTAGCAAAAGGCTAGGAGAGCCCTAGCCTAAGGCTAGGGGAGGCCTAGCCTTAGCCTAAGCCTAGGGATGCCCTTGCCTAAGGCTAGGGGAGCCCTAGCCTTAGCCTTAGCCTAGGGGTGCCCTAGCCTAAGGCTAGGGGAGCCCTAGACTAAGTCTAGGGGAGCCCTAGCCTTAGCCTAAGCCTAGGTGTGCCCTAGCCTAAGGCTACGGGTGCCCTAGGCTTAGCCTAAGCCAAAAGTTGCCCTAGCCTAAGGCTGGGGGGAGCCCTAGCCTTAGCCTAAGCCTCAAGGTGCCCTAGACTAAGCCTAGGGGTGCCGTAGCCTAAGGCTAGGCGAGCCCTAGCCTTAGCCTAAGCCTAGGGGTGCCCTACCCTAAGGCTAGGGGAGCCCTAGCCTTAGGCTAGGGGAGCCCTAGCCTAAGGCTAAGGTAACCCTAGCCTAAGCCTAGGGGTGCCCTAACCTAAAGCTAGGGGAGTCCTAGCCTACGCTTTGGGGTGCCTAAACCTAAGTCTAGGGGAGCCCTAGACTAAGCCTAGGTGTGCCCTAGCCTAAGCCTAGGTGTGCCCTAGCCTAAGGCTAGGGGAGCCCTCGCCTAAGGCTAGTAGAGCCCTAGCCTAAAGCTAGGGGAGCCTTAGCCTAAGGCTAGGGGAGCCCTAGACTTAACCTAAGCCTAGGGTTGACATACCCTAAGGCTAGGGGAGCCCTAGCCAGAGGCTAGGGGAGCCCTAGCCCTATCCTAAGCCTAGGGGTGCCCGAGCCTAAGGCTAGGGGAGCCCTGGACTAAGCCTAGGGGTTCCCTGGCCTAAGGATAGGGGAGCACTAGCCTAAGGCTAGGGGAGCCCTAGCCTTAGCCTACGCCTATGGGTGCCCTAGCCTAAGCCTATGGGTGCCCTAGCCTTAGGTTAGGGGAGCCCTAGCCTTATCCTAAGCCTAGGGGTGCCCGATCATAATGCTACGGTAGCCCTAGCCTAAGCCTAGGGGTGCCCTAGCCTAAGGCTAGGAGAGCCCTAGCCTAAGGCTATGGGAGCCCTAGACTTAGCCTAAGCCTAAAGGTGCCCTAGCCTAAAGCTAGGGGAGTCCTAGCCTACGCCTAGGGGTGCCCTAGCCAAAGGCTAGGGGAATCCTATCCTAAGCCTAGGGAAGCCCTAGCCTAAGCCTAGGGGTGCCCAAACCTAAGTCTAGGGGAGCCCTAGCTTAAGCCTAGGTGTGCCCTAGCATAAGGCTAGGGGAGCCCTAGGCTAAGGCTAGGGGAGCCCTAGCCTAAGGCTAAGGGAACCCTAGCCTAAGCCTAGGGGTGCCCTAACCTAAAGCTAGGGGAGTCTGAGCCTAAGCCTAGGGGTGCCTTAGCCAAAGGCTAGGGGAGACCTATCCTAAGCCAAGGGGTGCCAGAGCCTAAGCCTAGGGGTGCCCTGGCCTAAGGATAGGGGAGCCCTAGCCTAAGCCTAAAGGTGCCCTAGCCTAAGGCTAGTGTAGCCCTAGCCTTAGCATAAGCCTAAAGGTTCCCTTGGCTAAGGCTAGGGGAGCCATAGCGTTAGCCTAGGCTTAGGGTTGCCCTATCCAATGCTAGGGGAGCCCTAGCCTAAGGCTAGGGGAACCCTAGCCTTAGCCTAAGCCTAGGGGTGCCCTAACGTAAGGCTAGGGGTGCCCGAGCCTAAGGCTGGGGGAGCCCGAGCCTAACGCTTAGGGAGCCCGAACCTAGGGCTAACGGTGCCCTAGCCTAAGGCTAGGGGAGCCCTAGGCTAAGCCTAGGGGTGCCCTAGCATAAGGTTAGGGGAGCCCTGGCCTAAGGCAAGGGGAGCCCTAGCATAAACCTTGGGGTGCCCGAGCCTAAGCCTAGGGGAGCCCTAACCTAAGCCTAGGGGTGCCCTAACCTAAGGCTAGGGGAGTCCTAGCCTAAGCCTAGGGGTGCCCTAGCCTAAGGTTAGGGGAGCCCTAGCCTAAGGCTTGGGGAACCTTAGCCTAAGGCTAGAGGAGCCCAAGACTTTGCCTAAGCATAGGAGTGACCTCCCCTAAGTCTAGGGGAGCCCTAGCCGGAGCCTAGGTGAGCCCTAGCCCTAGCCTAAGCCTAGGGGTGCCCGAGCCTAAGGCTAGGGGAGCCCTAGCCTAAGGATAGGGGAGCCCTAGCCTAAGGATAGGGGAGCCCTAGCCAAAGGCTATGGGAGCCCTGGACTAAGCCTAGGGGTGCCTAGGCCTCAGAATAGGGGAGCACTAGCCTAAGGCTAGGGGAGCCCTAGCCTAAGTCTAGGGGAGCACTAGTCTAAGGCTAGGGGAGCCCTAGCCTAAGCCTACGGGTGCCCTGGCCTAAGAATAGGGGAGCACTAGCCTAAGGTCAGTGGAGCCCTAGTCTTAGCCTAAGCCTAGGGGTGCCCTAGCCTAAGCCTAGGCGAGCCCTACTCTAAAGCTAGGGGAGCCCTGGCCTAAGGATAGGGGAGCACTAGCCTAAGGCTCGGGGAGCCCTAGCCTAAGTCTAGGGGAACCCAAGCCTAATCCTAGGGGTGCATGAGCCTAAGCCTAGGGGTGCCCTAGCCTAAGGATAGGGGAACACTAGCCTAAGCCTAGGGGTGCCCGAGCCTAAGCCTAGGGGTGCCCGAGCCTAAGCCTAGGGGAGCCCTAGCCTAAGGCTAGGGGAGCCTTAGCCTAAGGCTAGGGGAGCCCTAGCCTTAGCCTAAGCCTAGGGGTGACCTACCCTATGGCTAGGGGAGCCCTAGCCGAAGGCTAGGGGAGCCCTAGCCTTAGCCTAAGCCTAGGGGTGCCCTAGCATAAGGTTAGGGGAGCCCTAGCCTAAGGCAAGGGGAGCCCTAGCCTAAGCCTAGGGTTGCCTGAGCCTAAGCTTAGGGGAGCCCAAGCCTAAGGCTAGGGGAGCCCTAGCCTAAGGCTACGGGAGCCCTGGACTTAGACTAGGGGTGCCCTGGCCTAAGGATAGGGGAGCACTAGCCTAAGGCTAAAGAAGCCCTAGCCTAAGTCTAGGGGAACCCTAGGCTAAGGCTAGGGGTGCCAGAGTTTTAGGTTAGGGGAGCACGAGCCTAAGGCTAGGGGAGCCCGAGCCAAAGCCTATGGGTGCCCTAGCCTAAGGATCGGGGAGTCCTAGCCTAAGGCTAGGGGAGCCTTAGCCTAAGGCTAGGGGAGCCCTAGCCTTAGCCTAATCCTAGGGGTGACCTACCCTAAGGCTAGGGGAGCCCTAGCCGAAGGCTAGGGGAGCCCTAGCCTTAGCCTAAGCCTAGGGGTGCCCTAGCATAAGGTTAGGGGAGCCCTGGCCTAAGGCTAGGGGAGCTCTAGCCTAAGCCTTGGCGTGCCCGAGCCTAAGCCTAGGGGAGCTCTAGCCTAAGCCTAGGGGTGCCCTAACCTAAGGCTAGGGGAGTCCTAGCCTAAGCCTAGGGGTGCCCTAGCTAAAGGCTAGGGGAGACCTATCCTAAGCCGAGGGGTGTCCTAGCCTAAGCCTAGGGATGCCCTAGCCCAAGGCTAGGGGAGCCTTAGCCTAAGGCTAGGGGAGCCCAAGACTTAACCTAAGCCTAGGGGTGACCTACCCTAAGGATAGGGGAGCCTTAGCCGGAGGCTAGGGGAGCCCTAGCCCTAGCTTAAGCCTATGGGTGTCCGAGCCTAAGGATAGGGGAGCCCAAGCCTAAGGATAGGGGAGCCCTTGCCTCAGGCTATGGGAGCCCTGGACTAAGCCTAGGGGTGCCCTGGCCTCAGGATAGGGGAGCACCAGCCTAAGGCTAGGGGAGCCCAAGCCTACGCCTAGGGATGCCATACCTAAGGCTAGGGGAGCCCTAGCCTTAGCCCAAGCCTATGGGTGCCCTAGCCTAAGCCTATGGTGCCCTAGCTTAAGGCTTGGGGAGGCCTTGCCTTATCCTAAGCCTAGGGGTGCCCGAACCTAAGGCTAGGGGAGCCCTAGCCTAAACCTAGGGGTGCCCTAGCGTAAGGCTAGGAGAGCTCTAGCCTAAGATTAGGAGAGCCCTAGCCTTAGCCTAAGCCTAGGGGTGCCCTAGCATAAGGTGAGGGGAACCCTAGCCTAAGGCTAGTGGAGCCCTAGCCTAATCCTAGGGGTGCCCGAGCCTAAGCTTAGGAGTGCCCTAGCCTAAGGCTAGGGCAGCCCTAGCCTTAGCCTAAGCCTAGGGATGCCCGAACCTAAGGCTAGGGGAGCCCTAGCCTAAGCCTAGGGGTGCCCTAGCCTAAGGCTAGGGGAGCCCTAGCCTTAGCCTAAGCCTAGGGGTGGTCTAGCCTAAGGCTAGGGGAGTCCTAGCCTAAGGCTAAGGGAGCCTTAGCCTTAGCCTAAGCCTAGGGGTGCCCTAGCCTATGGCTAGGGTAGCACTAGCGTTAGCCTAGGCCTAGGAGTTCTCTATCCAAGGCTAGGGGAGCGCTAGCCTAACGCTAGGGGAGCCCTAGCCTAATGCTATGGGAGCCCTAGCCTAAGGCTAGGGGAGCCCTAGCCTTAGCCTAAGCCTTGGGGTGCCCTAGCCTAAGGCTAGGGGATCCTTAGCCTCAGTCTAAGCCTAGGGGTGCCCTAGCCTTAGGCTAGGGGAGCCGTAGCCTAAGCCTAGGGGTGCCCTAGCCTAAGGCAAGGGGAGCCCTAGCCTAAGGCTAGGGGAGTCCTAGCCTAAGCCTAGGGGTGCCCTAGCCTAAGGCTAGGGGAGCCCTAGCCTAAGCCTAGGGGTGCCCTAGCCTAAGGCTAGGGGAGCCCTAGCCTTACACTAAGCCTAGTTGTGCCCTAGCCTAAGGCTAGGGGAGCCCTAGCCTAAGGCTGAGGGAGCCCTAGCCTAAGGCTAGGGGAGCCCTAGCCTAAGCCTAAAGGTGCCCTAGCCTAAGGCTAGGGGAGCCCTATCCTTAGCATAAGCCTAGAGGTGCCCTAGGCTAAGGCTAGGGAACCCTAGCGTTAGCCTAGGCCTAGGGGTGCCCTATCAAATGCTAGGGGAGCCCTAGCCTAATGCTAGGGGAGCCCTAGCCTTAGCCTAAGCCTAGGGATGCCAGCGCCTAAGGTTATGGGAGCCCTAGCCTAAGGCTATGGGAGCCCTAGACTTAGCCTAAGCCTAGGGGTACCCTAGCCTAAGGCTAGGGGAGCCCTAGCCTAAGCCTAAAGGTTCCCTAGCCTAAGGCTAGGGGAGCCCTAGCCTTAGCATAAGCCTAAAGGTGCCCTTGGCTAAGGCTAGGGGAGCCCTAGCGTTAGCCTAGGCCTAGGGGTGCCCTATCCAATGCTAGGGGAGCCCTAGCATAAGGCTAGGGGAACCCTAGCCTTAGCCTAAGCCTAGGAGTGCCCTATCCAATGCTAGGGGAGCCCTAGCATAAGGCTAAGGTAACCCTAGCCTAAGCCTAGGGGAGCCCTAACCTAAAGCTAGGGGAGTCCTAGCCTACGCTTTGGAGTGCCTAAACCTAAGTCTAGGGGAGCCCTAGCCTAAGCCTAGGTGTGCACTAGCCTAAGCCTAGGTGTGCCCTAGCCTAAGGCTAAGGGAACCCTGGCCTAAGCCTAGGGGTGCCCTAACCTAAAGCTAGGGGAGTCTGAGCCTAAGCCTAGGGGTGCCTTAGCCAAAGGCTAGGGGAGACCTATCCTAAGCCAAGGGGTGCCAGAGCCTAAGCCTAGGGGTGCCCTAGCCTAAGGATCGGGGAGCCCTAGCCTAAGGCTAGGGGAGCCTTAGCTTAAGGCTAGGGGAGCCCTAGACTTAACCTAAGCCTAGGGTTGACATACCCTAAGGCTAGGGGAGCCCTAGCCAGAGGCTAGGGGAGCCCTAGCCCTAGCCTAAGCCTAGGGGTGCCCGAGCCTAAGGCTAGGGGATCCCTAGCCTAAGGATAGGGGAGCACTAGCCTAAGGATAGGGGAGCCCGAGCCTAAGGCTATGGGAGCCCTGGACTAAGCCTAGGGGTTCCCTGGCCTAAGGATAGGGGAGCACTAGCCTAAGGCTAGGGGAGCCCTAGCCTTAGCCTACGCCTATGGGTGCCCTAGCCTAAGCCTATGGGTGCCCTAGCCTTAGGTTAGGGGAGCCCTAGCCTTATCCTAAGCCTAGGGGTGCCCGATCCTAAGGCTACCGTAGCCCTAGCCTAAGCCTAGGGGTGCCCTAGCCTAAGGCTAGGAGAGGCCTAGCCTAAGGCTATGGGAGCCCTAGACTTAGCCTAAGCCTAAAGGTGCCCTAGCCTAAAGCTAGGGGAGTCCTAGCCTACGCCTAGGGGTGCCCTAGCCAAAGGCTAGGGGAATCCTATCCTAAGCCTAGGGGAGCCCTAGCCTAAGCCTAGGGGTGCCCAAACCTAAGTCTAGGGGAGCCCTAGCTTAAGCCTAGGTGTGCCCTAGCCTAAGGCTAGGGGAGCCCTAGCCTAAGGCTAGGGGAGCCCTAGGCTAAGGCTAGGGGAGCCCTAGCCTTAGGCTAGGGGAGCCCTAGCCTAAGGCTAAGGGAACCCTGGCCTAAGCCTAGGGGTGCCCTAACCTAAAGCTAGGGGAGTCTGAGCCTAAGCCTAGGGGTGCCTTAGCCAAAGGCTAGGGGAGACCTATCCTAAGCGAAGGGGTGCCAGAGCCTAAGCCTAGGGGTGCCCTGGCCTAAGGATAGGGGAGCCCTAGCCTAAGCATAAAGGTGCCCTCACCTAAGGCTAGTGTAGCCCTAGCCTTAGCATAAGCCTAAAGGTTCCCTTGGCTAAGGCTAGGGGAGCCCTAGAGTTAGCCTAGGCTTAGGGTTGCCCTATCCAATGCTAGGGGAGCCCTAGCCTAAGGCTAGGGGAACCCTAGCCTTAGCCTAAGCCTAGGGGTGCCCTAACGTAAGGCTAGGGGTGCCCGAGCCTAACGCTTAGGGAGCCCGAACCTAGGGCTAGCGGTGCCCTAGCCTAAGGCTAGGGGAGCCCTAGGCTAAGCCTAGGGGTGCCCTAGCATAAGGTTAGGGGAGCCCTGGCCTAAGGCAAGGGGAGCCCTAGCATAAACCTTGGGGTGCCCGAGCCTAAGCCTAGGGGAGCCCTAACCTAAGCCTAGGGGTGCCCTAACCTAAGGCTAGGGGAGTCCTAGCCTAAGCCTAGGGGTGCCCTAGCCTAAGGCTAGGGGAGCCCTAGCCTAAGGCTTGGGGAACCTTAGCCTAAGGCTAGAGGAGCCCAAGACTTAGCCTAAGCATAGGGGTGACCTACCCTAAGTCTAGGGGAGCCCTAGCCGGAGCCTAGGTGAGCCCTAGCCCTAGCCTAAGCCTAGGGGTGCCCGAGCCTAAGGCTAGGGGAGCCCTAGCCTAAGGATAGGGGAGCCCTAGCCTAAGGATAGGGGAGCCCTAGCTTAAGGCTATGGGAGCCCTGGACTAAGCCTAGGGGTGCCTAGGCCTCAGAATAGGGGAGCACTAGCCTAAGGCTAGGGGAGCCCTAGCCTAAGTCTAGGGGAGCACTAGTCTAAGGCTAGGGGAGCCCTAGCCTAAGCCTACGGGTGCCCTGGCCTAAGAATAGGGGAGCACTAGCCTAAGGCCAGTGGAGCCCTAGTATTAGCCTAAGCCTAGGGGTGCCCTAGCCTAAGCCTAGGCGAGCCCTACTCTAAGGCTAGGGGAGCCCTGGCCTAAGGATAGGGGAGCACTAGCCTAAGGCTCGGGGAGCCCTAGCCTAAGTCTAGGGGAACCCAAGCCTAATCCTAGGGGTGCATGAGCCTAAGCCTAGGGGTGCCCTAGCCTAAGGATAGGGGAACACTAGCCTAAGCCTAGGGGTGCCCGAGCCTAAGCCTAGGGGTGCCCGAGCCTAAGCCTAGGGGAGCCCTAGCCTAAGGCTAGGGGAGCCTTAGCCTAAGGCTAGGGGAGCCCTAGCCTTAGCCTAAGCCTAGGGGTGACCTACCCTATGGCTAGGGGAGCCCTAGCCGAAGGCTAGGGGAGCCCTAGCCTTAGCCTAAGCCTAGGGGTGCCCTAGCATAAGGTTAGGGGAGCCCTAGCCTAAGGCAAGGGGAGCCCTAGCCTAAGCCTAGGGTTGCCTGAGCGTAAGCTTAGGGGAGCCCAAGCCTAAGGCTAGGGGAGCCCTAGCCTAAGGCTACGGGAGCCCTGGACTTAGACTAGGGGTGCCCTGGCCTAAGGATAGGGGAGCACTAGCCTAAGGCTAAAGAAGCCCTAGCCTAAGTCTAGGGGAACCCTAGGCTAAGGCTAGGGGTGCCGGAGTTTTAGGTTAGGGGAGCACGAGCCTAAGGCTAGGGGAGCCCGAGCCAAAGCCTAGGGGTGCCCTAGCCTAAGGATCGGGGAGCCCTAGCCTAAGGCTAGGGGAGCCTTAGCCTAAGGCTAGGGGAGCCCTAGCCTAAGGCTAGGGGAGCCCTAGCCTTAGCCTAATCCTAGGGGTGACCTACCCTAAGGCTAGGGGAACCCTAGCCAAAGGCTAGGGGAGCCCTAGCCTTAGCCTAAGCCTAGGGGTGCCCTAGCATAAGGTTAGGGGAGCCCTGGCCTAAGGCTAGGGGAGCCCTAGCCTAAGCCTTGGGGTGCCCGAGCCTAAGCCTAGGGGAGCCCTAGCCTAAGCCTAGGGGTGCCCTAACCTAAGGCTAGAGGAGTCCTAGCCTAAGCCTAGGGGTGCCCTAGCTAAAGGCTAGGGGAGACCTATCCTAAGCCGAGGGGTGTCCTAGCCTAAGCCTAGGGATGCCCTAGCCCAAGGCTAGGGGAGCCTTAGCCTAAGGCTAGGGGAGCCCAAGACTTAACCTAAGCCTAGGGGTGACCTACCCTAAGGATAGGGGAGCCTTAGCCGGAGGCTAGGGGAGCCCTAGCCCTAGCTTAAGCCTATGGGTGTCCGAGCCTAAGGCTAGGGGAGCCCTAGCCTAAAGATAGGGGAGCCCAAGCCTAAGGATAGGGGAGCCCTTGCCTCAGGCTATGGGAGCCCTGGACTAAGCCTAGGGGTGCCCTGGCCTCAGGATAGGGGAGCACCAGCCTAAGCCTAGGGGAGCCCAAGCCTACGCCTAGGGATGCCATACCTAAGGCTAGGGGAGCCCTAGCCTTAGCCCAAGCCTATGGGTGCCCTAGCCTAAGCCTATGGTGCCCTAGCTTAAGGCTTGGGGAGGCCTTGCCTTATCCTAAGCCTAGGGGTGCCCGAACCTAAGGCTAGGGGAGCCCTAGCCTAAACCTAGGGGTGCCCTAGCCTAAGGCTAGGAGAGCTCTAGCCTAAGATTAGGAGAGCCCTAGCCTTAGCCTAAGCCTAGGGGTGCCCTAGCATAAGGTGAGGGGAACTCTAGCCTAAGGCTAGTGGAGCCCTAGCCTAATCCTAGGGGTGCCCGAGCCTAAGCTTAGGAGTGCCCTAGCCTAAGGCTAGGGGAGCCCTAGCCTTAGCCTAAGCCTAGGGATGCCCGAACCTAAGGCTAGGGGAGCCCTAGCCTAAGCCTAGGGGTGCCCTAGCCTAAGGCTAGTGGAAACCTAGCCTTTGGCTAAGCCTAGGGGTGCCCTAGCCTAAGGCTAGGGGAGCCCTAGCCTTAGCCTAAGCCTAGGGGTGCCCTAGCCTAAGGCTAGGGGAGCCCTAGCCTAAGACTAGGGGAGCCTTAACCTAAGGCTAGGGGAGCCCTAGCCTTAGCCTAAGCCTATGGGTGCTCTAGCCTAAGGCTTGGGGAGCCTTAGCCTAAGGCTAGGGGAACCCTAGACTTAGCCTAATCCTAGGGGTGGTGTAGCCTAAGGCTAGGGGAGCCCTAGCCTAAGGCTAAGGGAGCCTTAGCCTTAGCCTAAGCCTAGGGGTGCCCTAGCCTATGGCTAGGGTAGGACTAGCATTAGCCTAAGCCTAGGAGTTCTCTATCCAAGGCTAGGGGAGCGCTAGCCTAACGCTAGGGGAGCACTAGCCTAATGCTATGGGAGCCCTAGCCTAAGGCTAGGGGAGCCCTAGCCTTAGCCTAAGCCTAGGGGTGCCCTAGCCTAAGGCTAGGGGATCCTTAGCCTTAGTCTAAGCCTAGGGGTGCCCTAGCCTTAGGCTAGGGGAGCCGTAGCCTAAGCCTAGGGGTGCCCTAGCCTAAGGCAAGGGGAGCCCTAGCCTAAGGCTAGGGGAGTCCTAGCCTAAGCCTAGGGGTGCCCTAGCCTAAGGCTAGGGGAGCCATAGCCTAAGCCTAGGGGTGCCCTAGCCTAAGCCTAGGGGTGCCCTAGCCTAAGGCTAGGGGAGCCCTAGCCTTAGACTAAGCCTAGTTGTGCCCTAGCCTAAGGCTAGGGGAGCCCTAGCCTAAGGCTGAGGGAGCCCTAGCCTAAGGCTAGGGGAGCCCTAGCCTAAGCCTAAAGGTGCCCTAGCCTAAGGCTAGGGGAGCCCTATCCTTAGCATAAGCCTAGAGGTGCCCTAGGCTAAGGCTAGGGAACCCTAGCGTTATCCTAGGCCTAGGGGTGCCCTATCAAATGCTAGGGGAGCCCTAGCCTAATGCTAGGGGAGCCCTAGCGTTAGCCTAAGCCTAGGGATGCCAGCGCCTAAGGTTATGGGAGCCCTAGCCTAAGGCTATGGGAGCCCTAGACTTAGACTAAGCCTAGTTGTGCCCTAGCCTAAGGCTAGGGGAGCCCTAGCCTAAGGCTGTGGGAGCCCTAGCCTAAGGATAGGGGAGCCCTAGCCTAAGCCTAAAGGTGCCCTAGCCTAAGGCTAGGGGAGCCCTAGCCTTAGCATAAGCCTAAAGGTGCCCTTGGCTAAGGCTAGGGGAGCCCTAGCGTTAGCCTAGGCCTAGGGGTGCCCTATCCAATGCTAGGGGAGCCCTAGCATAAGGCTAGGGGAACCCTAGCCTTAGCCTAAGCCTAGGAGTGCCCTAACGTAAGGCTAGGGAAGCCCTAGCCTAAGGCTAGGGGATACCTAGCCTTAGCCTAAGCCTAGGGGTGCCCTAGCCTAAGGCTAGTGGAGCCATAGCAAAAGACTAGGGGTGCCCGAGCCTAAGGCTAGGGGAGCCCGGGCCTAAGTCTAAGGGAACCCTAGCCTAAGCCTAGGGGTACCCGAGCCTAAGCCTAGGGGTGCCCTAGCCTAAGGATAGGGGAGCCCTAGCCTAAGGCTAGGGGAGCCTTAGCCTAAGGCTAGGGGAGCCCTAGCCTTAGCCTAAGCCTTGGGGTGCCCTAGCATAAGGTTAGGGAAGCCCTAGCCTAAGGCTAGGGAGCCCTAGCCTAAGCCTAGGGGTGCCTGAGCCTAAGCCTAGGGGAGCCCTAGCCTAAAGCTAGGGGAGCCCTAGCCTAAGGCTACGGGAGCCCTGGACTTAGACTAGGGGTGCCCTGGCCTAAAGATAGGGGAGCACTAGCCAAAGGCTAAGGAAGCCCTAGCCTAAGGCTAGGGGAACCCTAGCCTAAGGCCACGGGGCCCCGAGTTTTAGGCTAGGGGAGCACGAACCTAAGGCTAGGGGAGCCCGAGCCTAAGGCTAGGGGAGGCCTAGCCTAAGCCTAGGGGTGCACTAGCGTAAGGCTAGGGAAGCCCTAGCCTAAGGCTAAGGGAGCCCTAGCCTTAGCCTAAGCCTAGGGGAACCCTAGCCTAAGGCTAGGGGAGCCCTAGCCTAAGGCTAATGGAGCCCTAGCCCAAGCCTAGGGTTGCCCTAGCCTAAGGCTAGGGGAGCCCTAGCCTAAGTCTAGGGGAGCCCTAGCCTTAGCCTAAGCCTATGGGTGCCCTAGCCTAAGGTTTGTGGAGACTTAGCCTAAGGCTAGGGGAGCCCTAGCCTTAGCCTAAGCCTAGGGGTGATCTAGCCTAAGGCTAGGAGAGACCTAGCCTAAGGCTAGGGGAGCCCTAGCCTTAGCCTAACCCTAGGGGTGCCCTAGCCTAAGGCTAGGGGAGCCCTAGCGTTAGCCTAGCCCTAGGGGTGCCCTATCCAAGGCTAGGGGAGCCCTAGCCTTAGCCTAAGCCTAGGGCTGCCCTAGCCTAAGGCTATTTGAGCCCTAGCCAGAGGCTAGAGGAGCCCTAGCCTTAGCCTAAGCCTAGGGGTGTCCTAGCATAAGGATAGGGGAGTCCTAGCCTAAGGCTAAGGGAGCCCTAGCATTAGCCTAAGTTTAGGGGTGCTCTAGCCTAAGACTAGGGTAGCCCTAGCCTTAGCCTAAGCCTAGGGGTGCCCTAGCCTAAGGCTAGGGTTGCCATTTTCTAAGGCTAGGGGAGCCCTAGCCTTATCCTAAGCCTAGTGGTGCCCGAACCTAAGGCTAGGGGAGCCCTAGCCTAAGCCTAGGGGTGCCCTAGCCTAAGGCTAGGAGAGCCCTAGCCTAAGGCTAGGGGAGCCTTAGCCTTAGCATAAGCCTAGGGGTGCCATAGCATAAGGTGAGGGGTGCCTGAGCCTAAGCTTAGGTGTGACCTAGCCTATGGCTAGGGGAGCCCTAGCCTTAGCCTAAGCCTAGGGATGCCCGAACCTAAGGCTAGGGGAGCCCTAGCCTAAGCCTAAGAATAGGGGTCCCCTAGCCTAAGGCTAGGTGTGCACTAGCCTTAGCCTAAGCCTAGGGGTGCCCTAGGCTAAGGCTTGGGGAGCCCAAACCTAACACTAGGGGAACCCTAGCCTTAGCCTAAGCCTATGGGTGCTCTAGCCTAAGGCTAGGGGTGCCATTTCCTAAGGCTAGGGGAGCCCTAGCCTAAGGGTAGGGGAGCCCTAGCTAAGGCTAAGGGAGCCCTAGCCTAAGGCTAGGGGAGCCCTAGCCTTAGTCTAAGCTTAGGGGTGTCCTAGCCTAAAGCTAGGGGAGCCCTAGCCTAAGTCTAGGGGAGCCCTAGCCTTAGCCTAAGCCTATGGGTGCCCTAGCCTAAAGCTTGGGGTGCCTTAGCCTAAGGCTAGGGGAGCCCTAGCCTTAGCCTAAGCCTAGGGGTGATCTAGCCTAAGGCTAGGGGAGACGTAGCCTAAGGCTAGGGCAGCCATAGCCTTAGCCTAAGCCTAGGGGTGCCCTAACCTAAGGCTAGGGGAGCCCTACCGTTAGCCTAGCCCTAGGGGTGCTGAGCCTAAGACTAGGGGAGCCCTAGCCTAAGGCTAGGGGAGCTCTAGGTTAAGGCTAGGGGATCCCTGGACAAAGCCTAGGGGTGCCCTGGCCTAAGCATAGGGGAGCATTAGCCTAAGGCTAGGGGAGCACTACCCTAAGTCTAGGGGAACCCTAGCCTAAGCCTCGGGGTGCCCGAGCCTAGGCCTAGGGGTGGCCTAGCCTAAGGATAGGGGAGCCCTAACCTAAGGCTAGGGGAGCCTTAGCGTAAGGCTATGGGAGACCTAGCCTTAGCCTAAGCCTAGGGGAGCCCTAGCCTAAGCCTATGGGTACCCTAGCCTAAGGCTAGGGGAGCCCAAGCATTAGCCTAAACCTAGGGGTGCCCGAACCTAAGGCTAGGGGAGCCCTAGACTAAGCCTAGGGGTGCCCTAGCATAAGGTGAGTGGAGCCCTAGCCTAAGCCTAGTGGAGCCCTAGCCTAAGGCTAGGGGAGCCCTAAACTTAGCCTAAGCCTAGGGGTTCCCTAGCCTAAGGCAAGGGGAGCACTAGCCTAAGTCTAGGGGAGCCCTAGACTTAGCCTAAGCCTAGGGGTGTCCTAGCATAAGGTTAGGGGAGCCCTAGCCTAAGCTAGGGGAGTCCTAGCCTTAGCCTAAACTTAGGGGTGCCCTAGCCTAAGACTAGGGGAGCCCTCCCCTTAGCCTATGCCTAGGGGTGCCCTAGCCTAACCCTATTGGTGCCCTAGCCTAAGGCTAGGGGAGCCCAAGCCTTATCCTAAGCCTAGGGATGCCCGAACCTAAGGCTAGGGAAGCCATAGCCGAAGCCTAAGCCTAGGTGTGCCCTTGCCTAAGGCTAGGGGAGCCTTAGCCTTAGCCTAAGCCTAGGGGTGCCCTAGCCTAAGGCTAGGGGAGCCCGAGCCTAAGTTTAGGGGAGCCCTAGCCTTAGGCTAGGGGAGCCCTAGCCTTAGCCTAAGCTTAGGGATGCCCTAGCCTAAGGCTAGGTGAGCACGAGCCTTACCCAAAGCCTAGTGGTGCCCTAGACTAAGGCTAGGGGGGCCCAAACCTAAGCCGGGGGGTGCCCTAGGCTAAGGCTAGGGGAGCCCTAGCCTAAGGCTAGGTGTGCCCTAACCTAAGGCTAGGGGAGCCCTAGCCTTAGCCTAAGCCTAGGGGTGCCCTAGCCTAAGGCTAGGGGAGCCCTTGTCTTAGCCTAAGCCTAGGGGAGCCCTAGCCTTAAGATAGGGGAGCACTAGCCTAAGGCTAGGGGAGCCAAGCCTGAGCCTATGGATGCCCTAGCCTAAGGCTAGGGGAGCCCTAGCCTAAGCCTAGGGGTGCCCTAGCCTAAGGCTAGGGGAGCCTTAGACTAAGGCTAGGGGAGCCCCATCATAAGGCTAGGGGACCCTTAGCCTTAGCCTAAGCCTAGGGATGCCCTAGCCTAAGCCTAGGGGAGCCCTAGCCTAAGGCTAGGGGAGCCCTAGACTAAGGCTAGGGGAGCCGTAGCCCTAGCCTAAGCCTAGGGGTGCCTTAGCCTAAGGCTAGCGGTTCCCGAGCCTAAGGTTAGGGGAGCCTCAGCCTAAGCCTAGGGGTGCCCTAGCCTAAGGCTAGGAGAGCCCTAGCAAAAGGCTAGGGGAGCCCTAGCGTACGGCTAATGGAGCCCTAGCCTAAGCCTAGGGGTGACCTAGCCTAAGGCTAGGGGAGCCCTAGCCTAAGGGTACGGGTGCCCAAGCCTAAGGCTAGGGGAGCCCGAGCCTAAGGCTAGGGGAGCCCGAGCCTAAGGCTAGAGGAGGCCTAGCCTAAGCCTAGGGGAGCCCTAGCCTTAGCCTTATCCTAGGGGTGCCCTAGCCTAAGGTTAGGGGAGCCCTAGTCTAAGGCTAGGGGAGCCCTAGCCTAAGGCTAGGGGAGCCCTGGCCTTAGCCTAAGCTTACTGGTGCCCTAGCCAAAGACTACGGGAGCACAAGCCTTAGCCTAAGCCTAGGGGTGCCCTAGCCTAAGGCTAGGGGAGCCCAAGCCTAAGACTAGGGGTGCCCTAGCCTAAGGCTAGGTGAGCCCTAGCCTTAGTTTAAGCCTAGGTTTGCCCTAGCCTAAGGCTAGGGGTACCCTTGCCTATGGATAGGGGAGCCTTAGCCTAAGGCTAAGGGATCCCTGGCCTAAGGCTAAGGGATCCCTAGCCTAAGGCTAGGGGAGCCCTAGCCTTAGCCTAAGCCTAGGTATGCCCGAACCTAAGGCTAGGGAAGCCATAGCCGAAGCCTAAGCCTAGGTGTGCCCTAGCCTAAATCTAGGGGAGCCTTAGCCATAGCCTAAGCCTAGGGGAGCCCTAGCCTTAGGCTAGGGGAGCCCTAGCCTTCGCCTAAGCTTAGGGATGCCCTAGCCTAAGGCTAGGTGAACACGAGCCTTAGCCTAAGCCTAGGGGTGCCCTAGCCTAAGGCTAGGGGAGCATTAGCCTTAGCCTAAGCTTAGGGATGCCCTAGCCTAAGGCTAGGTGAGCACGAGCCTTAGTCTAAGCCTAGGGGTGCCCTAGCCTAAGGCTTGGGGAGCCCAAGCCTAAGCCTAGGGGTGCCCTAGTGTAAGGCTAGGGGAACCCTAACCTTAGCCTATGCCTATGGGTGCCCAAGCCTAAGGCTAGGGGTGCCACTGCCTAAGGCTAGGGGTACCCTTGCCTAAGGTTAGGGGAGCCCTAGCCTAAGGCTAAGGGAGCCCTAGCCTAAGGCTAAGGGAGCCCTAGCCTAAAGCTAAGGGAGCCCTAGCCTAAGGCTAGGGGAGCCCTAGCCTAAGGCTAGGGCAGCCCTAACCTTAGCCTAAGCCTAGGGGTGCACTAGTCTAAGACTAGGGGAGCACTAGCCTTAGCCTAAGCATAGGGGTGTCCTAGCCTAAGGCTAGGGGAGCCCTCGCCTGAGCCTAGGGATGCCCTAGACTAAGGCTAGGGGAGCCCTAGCCTAAGCCTAGGGGTGCCCTAGCCTATGGCTAGCGGAGCCCTAGCCTTAGCCTAAGCCTAGGGGTGCCCTAGCCTAAGGCCTGGGGAGCCCTTGTCTTAGCCTAAGCCTAGGGGAGCCCTAGCCTTAAGATAGGGGAGCACTAGCCTAAGGCTAGGGGAGCCCTAGACTAAGGCTAGGGGAGCCCTAGCCTTAGCCTAAGCCTAGGGGTGCCCTAACGTAATGCTAGGGGAGCCCTAGCCTTAGCCTAAGCCTGGGTGCCCTAGCCTAAGGCTAGGGGAGCCCTAGCCTAAGCCTAGGGGTGCCTTAGCTTAAGGCTAGGGGTTCCTGAGCCTAAGGCTAGGGGAGCCTGAGCCTAAGCCTAGGGGTGCCCTAGCCTAAGGCTAGGAGAGCCCTAGCCTAAGGCTAGGGGAGCCCTAGCCTTAGCCTAAGGCTAGGTGTGCCCTAGCCTACGGCTAATGGAGCCCTAGCCTAAGCCTAGGGGTGTCCTAGCCTAAGGTTAGGGGTACCTTAGCCTAAGGCTAGGGGTTCCTTAGCCTAAGGCTAGGGGAGCCCTAGCCTTAGCCTAAGCCTAGGGGTGCGCTAGCCTAAGGTTAGGGGATCCCTAGCGTTAGCCTAGGCCTAGGGGTGCCTATCCAAGGCTAGGGGAGCCCTAGCGAAAGGATAGGGAGCCCTAGCCTTAGCCTAAGCCTAGGGGTGCCCTAGCCTAATGCTAGGGGAGCCCTAGCCTAAGGCGAGGGGAGCCCTAGCCTTAGCCTAAGCCTAGGTGTGCCCTAGCCTAAGGCTAGGGGAGCCCTATACTTAGCCTAAGCCTAGGGGTGCCCTAGTCTAAGGCTAGGGGAGCCCTAGCCTAAGGCTAGGGGAGCCCTAGCCTTACCCTAAGCCTCGGGGTACCCTAGCCTAAGACTACGGGTGCCCTAGCCTAAGGCTAGGGGAGCCCTAGCCTTAGCCTAAGCCTAAAGGTGCCCTAGCCTAAGGCTAGGGGAGCCCTAGCCTAAGCTTAGTGGAGCCCTAGCCTAAGGCTAGGGGAGCCCTAGCCATAGCCTAAGCCTAGGGGTGCCCTAGCCTAAGGCTAGGGGAGCCCTAGCCTAAGGCTAGGGGAGCCCTACCCTTAGCCTAAGCCTAGGGGTGCCCTAGCCTAAGGCTAGAGGAGCCCTAGCCTAAGGCTAGGGGAGCCCTAGCCTTACCCTAAGCCTAGGGGTGCCCTAGCTTAAGTCTATGGAAGTCCTAGCCTAAGCCTAGGGGTGCCCTAGCCTAAGGCTAGGGGAGCCCTATCCTAAGGCTAGGGGAGCCCTAGACTTAGCCTAAGCCTAGGGGTGCCCTAGCCTAAGGCTAGGGGTGCCCTAGCCTAAGCCTAGGGGTGCCCTAGCCTAAGGCTAGGGGAGCCCTAGACTTAGCCTAAGCCTAGGGGTGCCCTAACCTAAGGCTAGGGGAGCCCTAGCCCTAGCCTAAGCCTAGGGGTGGCCTAGCCTAAGGCTAGGGGAGCCTAGCCTAAGGCTGGGGGAGCCCTAGCTTAATGCTAGGGGAGCCCAGCCTTAGCCTAACCCTATGGGTGCCCTAGCCTAAGGCTAGGGGAGCCCTAGCCTAAGGTTAGGTGTGCCCGAGCCTAAGGCTAGGGGTGCCCTAGCTTAAGGCTAGGGGAGCCATAGCCTAAGCCTAGGGGTGCCCTAACCTACGGCTAGGGGAGCCCTAGCCTTAGCCTAAGCCTAGGGGTGCCCTAACCTAAGGCTAGGGGAGCCCTACCCTAAGGCTAGGGGAGCCCTAGCCTAAGGGTAGTGAAGACCTAGGCTAAGCCTAAGCCTAGGGGTGCCCTAACCTAAGGCTAGGGGAGCCCTACCCTAAGGCTAGGGGAGCCCTAGCCTAAGGGTAGTGAAGACCTAGGCTAAGCCTAGGGGTGCCCGAGCCTAAGCCTAGCGGAGCCCTAGCCTAAGGCTAGGGGAGCCCCATCCTTAGCATAAGCTTTGGGGTGCCCTAGCCTAAGGCTAGGGGAGCCCTAGCGTTAGCCTAAGCCTAGGGGTGCCCTTGCCTAAGGCTCGGGGAGCCCTAGCTTAAGGCTATGGGAGCCCTAGCGTTAGCCTAAGCCTAGGGGTGCCCTAGCCAAGGCTAGGGGAGCCCTACCCTAAGGCTAGGTGTGCCCTAGCCTTAGCCTAAGCCTAGGGGTGCCCTAATGTAAGGCTAGGGGAGCCCTGGACTAAGTCTAGGGGAGCCCTAAACTGAGGCTAGGGGTGCCCGAGCCTAAGGCTAGGGGAGCACGAGCCTAAGGCTAGGGGAGCCTGAGCCTAAGGCAAGGGGAGCCCTAGACTAAGGCTAGGGGAGCCCTAGCCTAAGGCTAGGGGAGCCCGAGCCTAAGGCTAGGGGAGCCCTAGCCTTAGCCTAAGCCTATGGGTTTCCTAGCCTAAGGATAGGGGAGCCCTAGCCATAGCCTAAGGCCTGGGGGAGCCCTAGCGTAAGGCTATGGGTGCCCTAGCGTTAGCCTTAGCCTTGGGGTGCCCTAGCCAAGGCTAGGGGAGCCCTACCCTAAGGCTAGGGGAGCCCTAGCCTTAGCCTAAGCCTACTGGTGCCCTAGCCTAAGGTTGGGGAGAACTAGCCTAAGGCTAGGGGGCCCTAGCCTTAGCCTAAACCTAGGGGAGCCCTAGCCTAAAGCTAAGGGAGCCCTAGCCTAAGCCTAGGGGAGCCCTAGCCTAAGCCTAGGGGTGCCGTAGCCAAATGCTAGGGGAGACCTATCCGAAGCCTAGGGGAGCCCTAGCCTAAGCCTAGGGGTGCCCGAACCTAAGGCTAGGGGAGCCCTAGCCTAAGCCTAGGTGTGCCCTAGCCTAAGGCTAGGGGAGCCTTGGCTAAGGCTAGGGGAGCCCTTGACTAAGCCTAGGGGTGCCGTGGCCTAAGGATAGGGGAGCCCTAGCCTAAGGCTAGGGTTGCCTGAGCCTAAGCCAAGGGGTGCCCTAGCCTAAGGTTAGGGCAGCCCTAGCCTAAGGCTAGTGGAGCCCTAGCCTAAGTCAAGGGGTGCCTGAGCCTAAGATTAGGGGAGCCATAGCTTAAACCTAGGTGTTCCCTAGCCTAAGTCTAGGGGAGTCGTAGCCTTAGCCTAAGCCTATGGGTGCCCTAGCCTAAGGCTTGGGGAGCCTTAGCCTAAGGCTAGGGGAGCCCTAGCCTTAGCCTAAGTCTAAGGGGGATCTAGCCTAAGGTAAGGGGAGCCATAGCCTAAGGCTAGTGGAGCCCTAGCCTTAGCCTTAGCCTAGGGGTGCCCTAGCCTAAAGCTAGGGGAGCCCTAGCGTTAGCTCAGGCCTAGGGGTGCCATATCCAAGACTAGGGGAGACCTAGCCTAATGCTAGGGGATTCCTAGCCTAAGGCTAGGGGAGACCTAGCCTTAGCCTAAGCCTAGGGGTGCCCTAGCGTTAGGCTAGGGGAGCCCTAGCCTTAGCCTATGCCTAGGGCTGCCCTAGCCTAACGCTATGGGAGCCCTATCCTAAGCCTAGGGATGCCCTAGCCTAAGGCTAGGGGAGCCCTAGCCTTAGCCTAAGCCTAGGGGTGCCCTAGCCTAAGCCTAGGGGTGCCCTAGCCTAAGCCTAGGGGAGCCCTAGCCCTAGCCTAAGCCTAGGGGTGCCCTAACCTAAGGCTAGGGGAGCCCTAACCCTAGCCTAAGCCTAGGGGTGACCTAGCCTAAGCCTAGTGGTGCCCTAGCCTAAGCCTAGGGGAGCCCTAGCCTTAGCCTAAGCCTAGGGGTGCCATAGCCTAAGGCCAGGGGAGCCAAACCCTAAGGCTATGGGAGCCCTAGCCTAAGGGTAGTGGAGACCTAGCCTACGCCTACGGGTGCCCGAGCCTAAGCCTAGGGGAGCCCTAGCTTTAGCCTAAACCTAGGGGTGCGTAGCCTAAGGCTAGGGGAGCCCTAGCATTAGCCTAAGCCTATGGGTGCCCTATCCTAAGGCTTGGGGAGCCCTAGCCTAAGGCTATGGGAGCCCTAGCGTTAGCCTAAGCCTAGGGGTGCCCTAGCCAAGGCTAGGGGAGCCCTACCCTAAGGCTAGGGGAACTCTAGCCTTAGCCTAAGCGTAGGGGTGCCCTAGTGTAAGGCTAGGGGAGCCCTAGCCTAACCCTAGGGGATCCCTAGGCTTAGGCTAGTAGAGCCCTAGCATAAGACTAGGGGTGCCCTAGCATAAGGTTAGGGGAGCCCTAGCCCAAGGCTAGAGAGCCCTAGCCTAAGCCTAGGCGTACCTGAGCCTAAGCCTAGGGGAGCCCTAGCCTAAGGCTAATGGAGCCCTAGCCTAAACCTAGGGGTGCCCGAGCCTAAGCCTAGTGGTGCCCTAGCATAAGGTTAGGGGAGCCCAAGCTTAAGGCTAGTGGAGCCCTAGCCTCAGTCTATTGGTGTCCGAGCCTAAGCTTAGGGGAGCCCTAGCCTAAGCCTAGGGGTGCCCTAGCCTAAGTCTAGGGGAGCCCTAGCCTAAGGCTAGGGGAGCCCTAGCCTTAGCCTAAGCCCAGGGGTGATCTAGCCTAAGGCTAGGGGAGTCCTAGCCTAAGCCTAGGGGTGCCCTAGCCTAAGGCAAGGGGAGCCCTAGCCTTAGCCTAAGCCTATGGGTGCCCTAGCCTAAGGTTTGGGGAGCCTTGCCTAAGGCTAGGGGAGCTCTAGCCTTAGACTAGGCCTAGGGGTGATCTAGCCTAAGGCTAGGGGAGCCCTAGCCTAAGGCTAGGGGAGCCCTAGCGTTAGACCAGGCCTAGGTGTGCCCTATCCAAGGCTAGGGGAGACCTAGCCTTAGCCTAAGCCTAGGGGTGCCCTAGCCTAAGGCTAGGGGAGCCCTAGCCTTAGCCTAAGCCTAGGGGTGCCCTAACCTAAGGCTAGGGGAGCCCAAGCCTTAGCCTAAGCCTAGGGGTGCCCTAACCTAAGGCTAGGGGAACCCTAGCCCTAGCCTAAGCCTAGGGGTGCCCTAGCGTAAGGTTAGGGGAGCCCTAGCCTTAGCCTAAGCCTAGGGGTGCCCTAACCTAAGGCTAGGGGAGCCCTTCCCTAAGGCTAGGGGAGCCCTAGCCTAAGTGTAGTGGAGCCCTAGCCTAAGCCTAGGGGTGCCCGAGCCTTAGCCTAGTGGTGCATTAGCCAAAGGCTAGGAGAGCCCAAGCCTAAGGCTAGGGGAGCCCTAGCCTTAGCCTAAGCCTAGGGGTGCCATAGCATAAGGTTAAGGGAGCCCTAGCCTAAGGCTAGTGGAGCCCTAGCCTAACCCTAAGGGTGCTCGAGCCTAAGCCTAGGGGAGTCCTAGCCTAAGGCTAGGGGAGCCCCAGCCTTAGGCTAAGCTTAGGGGTGCCCTAGCCTAAGGCTAGGGGAGCCCTAGCCTTAGCCTAAGACTAGGGGTGCCCGAACCTAAAGTTAGAGGATCCCTAGCCTAAGCCTAGGGATGCCCTAGCCTAAGGCTAGGGGAGCCCTAGCCTTAGCCTAAGCCTAGGGGTGCCCTAGCCTAAGCCTAGGGGTGCCCTAGCCTAAGCCTAGGGGAGCCCTAGCCTTAGCCTAAGCCTAAAGGTCCCCTAGCCTAAGTCTAGGGGAGCCCTAGCCAAAGCCTAAGCCTAGGGGTGCCCTAACCTAAGGCTAGGGGAGCCCTAGCCCTAGCCTAAGCCTAGGGGTGCCCTAGCCTAAGCCTAGTGGTGCCCTAGCCTAAGCCTAGGGGAGCCCTAGCCTTAGCCTAAGCCTAGGGGTGCCTAGCCTAAGGCTAGGGAAGCCCTAGCATAAGCCTAAGCCTATGGGTGCCCTAGCCTAAGGCTCAGGGAGCCCTAGCCTAAGGCTATGGGAGCCCTAGCGTTAGCCTAAGCCTAGGGGTGCCCTAGCCAAGGCTAGGGGAGCCCTACCCTAAGGCTAGGGGAACCCTAGCCTTAGCCTAAGCCTAGGGTTGCCCTAGTGTAAGGCTAGGGGAGCCCTAGCCTAACCCTAGGGGATCCCTAGGCTTAGTCTAGTAGAGCCCTAGCATAAGACTAGGGGTGCCCTACCCTAAGGGGAGGGGAGCCCTAGCCTAAGGCTATGGGAGCCCTAGCCTAAGGCTAGGGGAGCCCTGACTAAGTCTGGGGGAGCCCTAGCCTAAGGATAGGGTAGCACTTGCCTAAGGCTAGGGGAGCCCTAGCCTAAGTCTATTGGAACACTAGCCTAAGCCTAGGGGTGCCCGAGCCTAAGCCTAGTAGTGCCCTAGCCTAAGGAGTGGGGAGCCCTAGACTATGGTTAGGGGAGCCCTAGCCTTAGCCTAACATAGGGGTGACATACCCTAAGGTTTGGGGAGCCCTAGCCGAAGGCTAGGGGAGCCCTAGACAGCCTAAACCTAGGTGTGCCCTAGCATAAGGTTAGGGGAGCCCTAGCCCAAGGCTAGAGAGCCCTAGCCTAAGCCTAGGCGTACCTGAGCCTAAGCCTAGGGGAGCCCTAGCCTAAGGCTAATGGAGCCCTAGCCTAAACCTAGGGGTGCCCGAGCCTAAGCCTAGTGGTGCCCTAGCCTAAGTCTAGGAGAGCCCTAACCTAAGGCTAGGGGAGACATAGCCTTAGCCTATGCCTAGGGGTGCCCTAGCATAAGGTTAGGGGAGCCCTAGTTTAAGGCTAGTGGAGCCCTAGCCTCAGTCTAGGGATGCCCGAGCCTAAGCTTAGGGGAGACCTAGCCTAAGCCTAGGGGTGCCCTAGCCAAAGTCTAGGGGAGCCCTAGCCTTGGCTTAATCCTATGGGTGTCCTAGCCTAAGGCTTGGGGAGCCTTAGCCTAAGGATAGGGGAGCCCTAGCCTTAGCCTAAGCCTAGGGGTGATATAGCCTAAGGTTAGGGGAGCCATAGCCTAAGGCTAGGGGAGCCCTAGCCTTACCCTAAGCCTAGGGGTGCCCTAGCCTAAGACTAGGGGAGCCCTAGCGTTAGCCCAGGCCTAGGGGTGCCCTGTCCAAGGCTAGGGCAGACCTAGCCTAATGCTAGGGGAGCCCTAGCCTAAGGCTAGGGGAGACCTAGCCTTAGCCTAAGCCTAGGGGTGCCCTAGCCTTAGGCAAGGGGAGCCCTAGCCTTAGCCTAAGCCTAGGGGTGCCCTAGACTAAGGCTATGGGAGCCCTAGCCTAAGCCTAGGGGTGCTCTAGCCGAAGGCTATGGGAGCCCTAGCCTAAGCCTCGGGATGCCATAGCCTAAGGCTAGGGGAGCCCTAGCCTACGCCTAGGGGTGCCCTAGCCTAAGCCTAGGGGTGCCCTAGCCTAAGGCTAGGGGAGCCCTAGCCTAAGGCTAGGGGAGCCCTAGCCTTAGCCTAAGCCTAAAGGTGCCCTACCTAAGTCTAGGGGAGCCCTAGCCTTAGCCTAAGCCTAGGGGTGCCCTAACGTAAGGCTAGGGGAGCCCTAGCCTTAACCTAAGCTTAAAGGTGCCCTAACCTAAGTCTAGGGGAGCCCTAGCCTTAGCCTAACCCTAGGGGTGCCCTAGCCTAAGGCTAAGGGAACCCAAGCCTTATCCTAGGGGTGCCCTAACCTAAGTCTATGGGAGCCCTAGCCTAAGGGTAGTGGAGACCTAGCCTAAGCCTACGGGTGCCCGAGCCTAAGCCTAGGGGAGTCCTAGCCTTAGCCTAAGCCTAGGGGTGCCCTAGCCTAAGGCTAGGGGAGCCCTGGCCTAAGTCTAGGGGAGCCCTAGCCTTACCCTAAGCCTATGGGTGCCCTAGCCTAAGGCTTGTGGCCTTAGCCTAAGGCTAGGGGAGCCCTAGCGTTAGCCTAAGCCTAGGGGTGATCTAGCCTAAGGCTAGGGGAGCCCTAGCCTAGGCCTAGGGGTGCCCTAGCCTAAGGTAAGGGGAGCCCTAGCCTTAGCCTAAGCCTATGGGTGCCCTAGCCTAAGGCTAGGGGAGCCCTAGCCTTAGACTAGGCCTAGGGGTGATCTAGCCTAAGGCTAGGGGAGCCCTAGCATAAGGCTAGGGGAGCCCTAGCCTTAGGCTAGGGGAGCCCTAGCCTTAGCCTAAGCCTAGGGGAGCCCTAGCCTTAGCCTAAGCCTAGCGGTGCCCTAACCTAAGGCTAGGGGAGCCCTAGCGTTAGACCAGGCCTAGGTGTGCCCTATCCAAGGCTAGGGGAGCCCTAGCCTAATGCTAGGGGAGCCCTAGCCTAAGGCTAGGGGAGACCTAGCCTTAGCCTAAGCCTAGGGGTGCCCTAGCCTAAGGCTAGGGGAGCCCTAGACTTAGCCTAAGCCTAGGGCTGCCCTAGCCTAAGGCTAAGGGAGCCCTAGCCTAAGGCTAGGGGAGCCCTAGCCTTAGACAAAGCCTAGGGCTGCCCTAGCCTAAGGCTTGGGGAGCCATAGCCTAAGGCTAGGGGAGCCCTAGCCTTACCCTAAGCCTAGGAGTGCCCTAGCCTAAGGATATGGGAGCCCTAGCCTAAGCCTAGGGATGCCCTAGGCTAAGACTAGGGGAGCCCTAGCCTTAGCCTAAGCCTAGGGGTTCCCTAGACTAAGCCTAGGGGTGCCCTAGCCTAAGGCTATGGGAGCCCTTGCCTAAGACTAGGGGAGCCCTAGCCTAAAGCTAGGGGAGCCCTAGCCATACCCTAAGCCTAAAGGTGCCCTAGCCTAAGTCTAGGGGAGCCCCAGCCTAAGCCTAGGGGTGCCCTAGCCTAAGGCTAGAGGAGCCCTAGCCTTAGCCTAACCCGAGGGGTGCCCGAACCTAAGGCTAGGGGAGCCCAAGCCTAAGCCTAGGTGTGCCCTAGCCTAAGGTTAGGGGAGCCCTAGCCTAAGTCTAGGGGAGCCCTTGACTAAGTCTAGGGGTGCCGTGGCCTAAGGATAGGGGAGCCCTAGCCTAAGGCTAATGGAGCCCTAGCCGAAGACTAGGGGTGCCCGAGCCTAAGCTTAGGGGTGCCGTAGCCTAAGGCTAGGAGAGCCCTAGCCTAAGGCTAGGGAGACCTAGCCTTAGGCTAAGCCTAGCGGTGCCATAGCCTAAGGTTAGGGGAGCTCTAGCCTAAGGCTAGTGGAGCCCTGGCCTATGTCTAGGGGTGCCTGAGCCCAAGCTTAGGGGAGCCGTAGCCTAAGCCTAGGGGTGCCCTTGCCAAAGTCTAGGGGAGCCCTAGCCTTGTCTTAATCCTATGGGTGCCCTAGCCTAAGGCTTGGGGAGCCTTAGCCTAAGGCTAGGGGAGCCCTAGCCTTAGCCTAAGCCTAGGGGTGATATAGCCTAAGGTTAAGGGAGCCATAGCCTAAGGCTAGGGGAGCCCTAGCCTTACCCTAAGCCTAGGGGTGCCCTAGCCTAAGACTAGGGGAGCCCGAGCGTTAGCCCAGGCCTTGGAGTGCCCTGTGCAAGGCTAGGGGAGACCTAGCCTAATGCTAGGGGAGCCCTAGCCTAAGGCTAGGGGAGACCTAGCCTTAGCCTAAGCCTAGGGGTGCCCTAGCCTTAGGCAAGGGGAGCCCTAGCCTTACCCTAAGCCTAAAGGTGCCCTAGCCTAAGTCTAGGGGAGCCCTAGCCTTAGCCTAAGCCTAGGGGTGCCCGAACGTAATGCTAGGGGAGCCCTAGCCTTAACCTAAGCTTAAAGGTGCCCTAACCTAAGTCTAGGGGAGCCCTAGCCTTAGCCTAACCCTAGGGGTGCCCTAACCTAATGCTAGGGGAGTCCTGGCCTAAGCCTAGGCGTGCCATAGCCAAAGGCTAGGGGAGACCTATCCTAAGCCTAGGGGAGCCCTAGCATAAGCCTAGGGGTTCCCTAACCTAAGGCTAGGGGAGCCCTAGCCTTAGCCTAAGCCTACGGGTGCCCTAACCTAAGGCTAGTGGAACCCTAGCCCTAGCCTAAGCCTAGGGGTGCCCTAGCCTAAGGCTAGGGGAGCCCTAGCCTTAGCCTTAGCCTAGGGGTGCCCTAACCTAAGGCTAGGGGAGCCCTAGCCTTAGCCTAAGCCTATGGGTGCCCTAACCTAAGGCTAGGGGAACCCTAGCCCTAGCCTAAGCCTAGGGGTGCCCTAGCGTAAGGCTAGGGGAGCCCTAGCCTTAGCCTAAGCCTAGGGCTGCCCTAACCTAAGGCTAGGGGAGCCCTTCCCTAAGGCTAGGGGAGCCCTAGCCTAAGTGTAGTGGAGCCCTAGCCTAAGCCTAGGGGTGCCCGAGCTTTAGCCTAGTGGTGCATTAGCCAAAGACTAGGGGAGCCCTAGCCATAGCCTAAGCCTAGGGGTGCCCTAACCTAAGGCTAGGGGAGCCCTAGCCCTAGCCTAAGCCTAGGGGTGCCCTAGCCTAAGCCTAGTGGTGCCCTAGCCTAAGCCTAGGGGAGCCCTACCCTTAGCCTAAGCCTAGGGGTGCCTAGCCTAAGGCTAGGGGAGCCCTAGCATTAGCCTAAGCTTTTGGGTGCCCTAGCCTAATGCTCAGGGAGCCCTAGCCTAAGGCTATGGGAGCCCTAGCGTTATCCTAAGCCTAAGGGTGCCCTAGCCAAGGCTAGGGGAGCCCTAGCCTAAGGCTAGGGGAACCCTAGCCTTAGCCTAAGCCTAGGGGTGCCCTAGTGTAAGGCTAGGGGAGCCCTAACCTAACCCTAGGGGATGCCTAGGCTTAGGCTAGTAGAACCCTAGCATAAGACTAGGGGTGCCCTCCCCTAAGGGGAGGGGAGCCCTAGCCTAAGGCTATGGGAGCCCTAGCCTAAGGCTAGGGGAGCCCTGACTAAGTCTGGGGGAGCCCTAGCCTAAGGATAGGGGAGCACTAGCCTAAGGCTAGGGGAGCCCTAGCCTAAGTCTATTGGAACACTAGCCTAAGCCTAGGAGTGCCCGAGCCTAAGCCTAGTAGTGCCCTAGCCTAAGGATTGGGGAGCCCTAGACTAAGGTTAGGGGAGCCCTAGCCTTAGCCTAACATAGGGGTGACCTACCCTAAGGCTTTGGGAGCCCTAGCCGAAGGCTAGGGGAGCCCTAGACTTAGCCTAAACCTAGGGGTGCCCTAGCATAAGGTTAGGGGAGCCCTAGCCCAAGGCTAGAGAGCCCTAGCCTAAGCCTAGGCGTACCTGAGCCTAAGCCTAGGGGAGCCCTAGCCTAAGGCTAATGGAGCCCTAGCCTAAACCTAGGGGTGCCCGAGCCTAAGCCTAGTGGTGCCCTAGCCTAAGTATAGGAGAGCCCTAACCTAAGGCTAGGGGAGACATAGCCTTAGCCTATGCCTAGGGGTGCCCTAGCATAAGGTTAGGGGAGCCCTAGTTTAAGGCTAGTGGAGCCCTAGCCTCAGTCTAGGGATGCCCGAGCCTAAGCTTAGGGGAGCCCTAGCCTAAGCCTAGGGGTGCCCTAGCCAAAGTCTAGGGGAGCCCTAGCCTTGGCTTAATCCTATGGGTGTCCTAGCCTAAGGCTTGGGGAGCCTTAGCCTAAGGATAGGGGAGCCCTAGCCTTAGCCTAAGCCTAGGGGTGATATAGCCTAAGGTTAGGGGAGCCATAGCCTAAGGCTAGGGGAGCCCTAGCCTAACCCTAAGCCTAGGGGTGCCTTAGCCTAAGACTAGGGGAGCCCTAGCGTTAGCCCAGGCCTAGGGGTGCCCTGTCCAAAGCTAGGGCAGACCTAGCCTAATGCTAGGGGAGCCCTAGCCTAAGGCTAGGGGAGACCTAGCCTTAGCCTAAGCCTAGGGGTGCCCTAGCCTTAGGAAAGGGGAGCCCTAGCCTTAGCCTAAGCCTAGGGGTGCCCTAGACTAAGGCTATGGGAGCCCTAGCCTAAGCCTAGGGGTGCTCTAGCCTAAGGCTATGGGAGCCCTAGCCTAAGCCTAGGGATGCCATAGCCTAAGGCTAGGGGAGCCCTAGCCTAAGCCTAGGGGTGCCCTAGCCTAAGCCTAGGGGTGCCCTAGCCTAAGGCTAGGGGAGCCCTAGCCTAAGGCTAGGGGAGCCCTAGCCTTAGCCTAAGCCTAAAGGTGCCCTACCTAAGTCTAGGGGAGCCCTAGCCTTAGCCTAAGCCTAGGGGTGCCCTAACGTAAGGCTAGGGGAGCCCTAGCCTTAACCTAAGCTTAAAGGTGCCCTAACCTAAGTCTAGGGGAGCCCTAGCCTTAGCCTAACCCTACGGGTGCCCTAGCCTAAGGCTAAGGGAACCCTAGCCTTATCCTAGGGGTGCCCTAACCTAAGTCTATGGGAGCCCTAGCCTAAGGGTAGTGGAGACCTTGCCTAAGCCTACGGGTGCCCGAGCCTAAGCCTAGGGGAGTCCTAGCCTTAGCCTAAGCCTAGGCGTGCCCTAGCCTAAGGCTAGGGGAGCCCTGGCCTAAGTCTAGGGGAGCCCTAGCCTTAGCCTAAGCCTAGGGGTGATCTAGCCTAAGGCTAGGGGAGCCCTAGCCTAGGCCTAGGGGTGCCCTAGCCTAAGGTAAGGGGAGCCCTAGCCTTAGCCTAAGCCTATGGGTGCCCTAGCCTAAGGCTAGGGGAGCCCTAGCCTTAGACTAGGCCTAGGGGTGATCTAGCCTAAGGCTAGGGAAGCCCTAGCCTAAGGCTAGGGGAGCCCTAGCCTTAGGCTAGGGGAGCCCTAGCCTTAGCCTAAGCCTAGGGGAGCCCTAGCCTTAGCCCAAACCTAGGGGTGCCCTAACCTAAGGCTAGGGGAGCCCTAGCGTTAGACCAGGCCTAGGTGTGCCCTATCCAAGGCTAGGGGAGCCCTAGCCTAATGCTAGGGGAGCCCTAGCCTAAGGCTAGGGGAGACCTAGCCTTAGCCTAAGCCTAGGGGTGCCCTAGCCTCAGGTTAGGGGAGCCCTAGCCTAAGTCTAGGGGAGCCCTAGCCTAAGCCTAGGGGTGCCCTAGCCTAAGGCTAGGGGAGCCCTAGGCTTAGCCTAAGCCTAGGGGTTCCCTAGACTAAGCCTAGGGGTGCCCTAGCCTAAGGCTATGGGAGCCCTTGCCTAAGACTAGGGTAGCCCTAGCCTAAAGCTAGGGGAGCCCTAGCCTTACCCTAAGCCTAAAGGTGCCCTAGCCTAAGTCTAGGGGAGCCCCAGCCTAAGCCTAGGGGTGCCCTAGCCTAAGGCTAGAGGAGCCCTAGCCTTAGCCTAACCCTAGGGGTGCCCGAACCTAAGGCTAGGGGAGCCCAAGCCTAAGCCTAGGTGTGCCTTAGCCTAAGGTTAGGGGAGCCCTAGCCTAAGTCTAGGGGAACCCTTGACTAAGTCTAGGGGTGCCGTGGCCTAAGGATAGGGGAGCCCTAGCCTAAGGCTAATGGAGCCCTAGCCAAAGACTAGGGGTGCCCGAGCCTAAGCTTAGGGGTGCCCTAGCCTAAGGCTAGGAGAGCCCTAGCCTAAGGTTAGGGAGACCTAGCCTTAGGCTAAGCCTAGGGGTGCCATAGCCTAAGGTTAGGGGAGCTCTAGCCTAAGGCTAGTGGAGCCCTGGCCTAAGTCTAGGGGTGCCTGAGCCTAAGCTTAGGGGAGCCGTAGCCTAAGCCTAGGGGTGCCCTAGCCAAAGTCTAGGGGAGCCCTAGCCTTGTCTTAATCCTATGGGTGCCCTAGCCTAAGGCTTGGGGAGCCTTAGCCTAAGGCTAGGGGAGCCCTAGCCTTAGCCTAAGCCTAGGGGTGATATAGCCTAAGGTTAGGGGAGCCATAGCCTAAGGCTAGGGGAGCCCTAGCCTTACCCTAAGCCTAGGGGTGCCCTAGCCTAAGACTAGGGGAGCCCTAGCGTTAGCCCAGGCCTAGGGGTGCCCTGTCCAAGGCTAGGGGAGATCTAGCCTAATGCTAGGGGAGCCCTAGCCTAAGGCTAGGGGAGACCTAGCCTTAGCCTAAGCCTAGGGGTGCCCTAGCCTTAGTCTAGGGGAGCCCTAGCCTTAGCCTAAGCCTAGGGCTGCCCTAGCCTAAGTCTAGGGGAGCCCTAGCCTTAGCGTAAGCCTAGGGGTGCCCGAACGTAATGCTAGGGGAGCCCTATCCTTAACCTAAGCTTAAAGGTGCCCTAACCTAAGTCTAGGGGAGCCCTAGCCTTAGCCTAACCCTAGGGGTGCCCTAGCCTAAGGCTAAGGGAACCCTAGCCTAATCCTAGGGGTGCCCTAAACTAATGCTAGGGGAGTCCTGGCCTAAGCCTAGGCGTGCCATAGCGAAAGGCTAGGGGAGACCTATCCTAAGCCTAGGGGAGCCCTATCCTAAGCCTAGGGGTTCCCTAACCTAAGGCTAGGGGAGCCCTAGCCTTAGCCTAAGCCTACGGGTGCCCTAACCTAAGGCTAGGGGAACCTTAGCCCTAGCCTAAGCCTAGGGGTGCCCTAGCCTAAGGCTAGGGGAGCCCTAGCCTTAGCCTAAGCCTAGGGGTGCCCTAACCTAAGGCTAGGGGAGCCCTTCCCTAAGGCTAGGGGAGCCCTAGCCTAAGTGTAGTGGAGCCCTAGCCTAAGCCTAGGGGTGCCCGAGCCTAAGCCTAGAGGTGCATTAGCCAAAGGCTAGGAGAGTCCTAGCCTAAGCCTAGGGGAGCCCTAGCCTTAGCCTAAGCCTAGGGGTGCCATAGCATAAGGTTAAGGGAGCCCTAGCCTAAGGCTAGTGGAGCCCTAGCCTAACCCTAGGGGTGATAGAGCCTAAGCCAAGGGGAACCCTAGCCTAAGGCTAGGGGAGCCCCAACCTTAGCCTAAGCTTAGGGGTGCCCTAGCCTAAGGCTAGTGGAGCCCTAGCCTTAGCCTAAGACTAGGGGTGCCCAAACCTAAGGGTAGAGGAGCCCTAGCCTAAGCCTAGGGGTGCCCTAGCCTAAGGCTAGGGGAGCCCTAGCGTTAGCCTAAGCCTAGGGGTGCCCTAGCCAAAGGCTCGGGGAGCCCTAGCCTAAGGCTATGGGAGTCCTAGCGTTAGCATAAGCCTAGGGGTGCCCTAGCCAAGGCTAGGGGAGCCCTACCCTAAGGCTAGGGGAGCCCTAGCCTTAGCCTAAGCCTAGGGGTGCCCTAAGGTAAGGCTAGGGGAGCCCGAGCCTAAGCTTAGGGGAGCCCAAGCCTAAGTCTAGGGGTGCCCTAGCTTAAGGCTAGGGGAGTCCTAGCCTTAGACTAAGCCTAGGGGAGCCCTAGCCTAAGGCAAGGGGAGCCCTAGCCTAAGCCTAGGGGAGCCCGAACCTAAGGCTAGGGTAGCCCTAGCCTAGGCCTAGGTGTGCCCTAGCCTAAGGCAGGGGGAGCCCTTGACTAAGCCTAGGGGTGCCCTGGCCTAAGGATAGCGGAGCCCTAACCTAAGGCTAATGGAGCCCTAGCCTAAGCCTAGGGGTGCCCGAGCCTAAGCTTAGGGGAGCCGTAGCCTAAGCCTAGGGGTGCCCTAGCCTAAGTCTAGGGGAGCCCTAGCCTTAGCCTAAGCCTATGGGTGCCCTAGCCTAAGGCTTGGGGAGCCTTAGTCTAAGGCTAGGGGAGCCCTAGCCTTAGCCTAAGCCTAGGGGTGATCTAGCCGAAGGCTAGGGGAGACCTAGCCTAATGCTAGGGGAGCCCTAGCCTAAGGCTAGGGGAGCCCTAGCCTTAACCTAAGCATAGGGGTACCCTAGCCTTAGGCTAGGGGAGCCCTAGCCTTGGCCTAAGCCTAGGGCTACCATAGTCTAAGGCTAGGGGAGCCCTAGCCTAAGGCTAGGGGAGCCCTAGCCTTACCCTAAGCCTAGGGTGCCCTAGCCTAAGGCTATGTGAGCCCTACCCTAAGCCTAGGGGTGTCCTAGCCTAAGCCTAGGGGTGCCATAGCCTAAGCCTAGGGGAGCCCTAGCCTTAGCCTAAGCCTAGGGGTGCCCTAGCCAAGGCTAGGGGAGCCCTACCCTAAGGCTAGGGGAACCCTGACTAAGTCTAGGGGAGCCCTAGCCTAAGGATAGGGGAGCACTAGCCTAAGGCTAGGGGAGCCCTAGCCTAAGTATATTGGAACCCTAGCCTAAGCCTAGGCGTGCCCGAGCCTAATTCTAGTGGTGCCCTAGCCTAAGGATTGGGGAGCCCTAGACTAAGGTTAGGGGAGCCCTAGCCTTAGCCTAACATAGGGGTGACCTACCCTAAGGCTTGGGGAGCCCTAGCCGAAGGCTTGGGGAGCCCTAGCCTTAGCCTAAGCCAAGGGGTGCCCTAGCATAAGGTTAGGGGAGCCCTAGCCCAAGGCTAGAGAGCCTAGCCTAAGCCTAGGCGTACCTGAGCCTAAGCCTAGCGGAGCCCTAGCCTAAGGCTAATGGAGCCCTAGCCTAAACTTAGGGGTGCCCGAGCCTAAGCCTAGGGGTGCCCTAGCCTAAGGCTAGGAGAGCCCTAACCTAAGGCTAGGGGAGACATAGCCTTAGCCTAAGCCTAGGGGTGCCCTAGCATAAGGTTAGGGGAGCCCTAGCCTAAGGCTAGTGGAGCCCTAGCCTAAGTCTAGTGGTGCCCGAGCCTAAGCTTAGGGGAGCCTTAGCCTAAGCCTAGGGGTGCCCTAGCCTAAGGCTAGAGGAATCCCAGCCTTAGCCTAAGCCTAGGGGTGCCCTAGCCTAAGCCTAGGGCTGCCCTAGCCTAAGGTTAGGGGAGCCCTAGCCTAAGTCTAGGGGAGCCCTAGCCTAAGCCTAGGGGTGCCCTAGCCTAAGGCTAGGGGAGCCCTAGGCTTAGCCTAAGCCTAGGGGTGCCCTAGCCTAAGCCTAGGGGTGCTCTAGCCTAAGGCTAGGGGAGCCCTTGCCTAAGACTAGGGGAGCCCTAGCCTAAAGCTAGGGGAGCCCTAGCCTTACCCTAAGCCTCAAGGTGCCCTAGCCTAAGTCTAGGGGAGCCCTAGCCTTAGCCTAAGCCTAAAGGTGCCCGAGCGTAAGGCTAAGGAAGCCCCAGCCTAAGTCTAGGGTCGCCCTAGCCTTAGGCTAAGCCTAGGGCTGCCCTAGCCTAAGGCTAAGGGGACCCTAGCCTAATCCTAGGTGTGCCCTAACCTAAGGCTAGGGGAGCCCTAGCCTAAGCCTAGGGATGCCCGAACCTAAGGCTAGGGGAGCCCAAGGCTAAGCTTAGGTGTACCCTAGCCTAAGGCTAGGGGAGCCCTAGCCTAAGTCTAGGGGAGCCCTAGCCTAAGCCTAAGCCTAGGGGTGCCCTAACGTAAGGCTAAAGGAACCCTAGCCTAATCCTAGGGGTGCCCTAACCTAAGGCTAGGGGAGACCTATCCTAAGCCTACGGGAGCACTAGCCTAAGCCTAGGGGTTCCCAAACCTAAGGCTAGGGGAGCCCTAGCCTTAGCCTAAGCCTAGGGGTGCCCTAACCCCTGGCTAGGGGAGCCCTAGCCCTAGCCTAAGCCTAGGGGTGCCCTAGCATAAGCCTAGGGGTGCCCTAGCCTAAGGCTAGGGGAGCCCTAGCCTTAGCCTAAGCCTAGGGGTGCCTTAACCTAAGGCTAGAGGAGCCCTACCCTAAGGCTAGGGGAGCCCTAGCCTAAGGGTAGTGGAGACCTAGCCTAAGCCTAGGGGTGCCCGAGCCTAAGCCTAGTGGTGCCCTAGCCTAAGGCTAGGAGAGCCCTAGCCTAAGGCTTAGGGGTGCCCTAGCCTTAGCCTAAGCCTAGGGGTGCCATAGTATAAGGTTAAGGGAGCCCTAGCCTAAGGCTAGTGGAGCCCTAGCCTAACCGTAGGGGTCCCCGAGCCTAAGCCTAGGGGAGCCCAAGCCTAAGGCTAGGGGAGCCCCAGCCTTAGCCTAAGCTTAGGGGTGCCCTAGCCTAAGGCTAGGGGAGCCCTAGCGTTAGCCTAAGCCTAGGTGTGCCCTAGCCTAAGGCTCGGGGAGCCCTAGCCTAAGGCTATGGGAGCCCTAGCGTTAGCCTAAGCCTAGGGGTGCCCTAGCCAAGGCTAGGGGAGCCCTACCCTAAGGCTAGGGGAGCCCTAGCCTTAGACGAAGCGTAGGGGTGCCCTAGCTTAAGCCTAAGGGTGCCCTAGCCTAAGGCTAGGGGAGTCCTAGCCTAAGCTTAGGGGAGCCCTAGCCTAAGCCTAAGGTTGCCCTAGCTTAAGGCTAGGGGAGTCCTAGCATTAGCCTAAGCCTAGGGGTGCCCTAGCCTAAGGCTAGGGGAGCGCTAGACTAAGTCTACGGGAGCCCTAGCTTTAGCCTAAGCCTATGGGTGCCCTAGCCAAAGGCTTGGGGCATTAGCCTTAGGTTAGGGGAGCCCTAGCCTTAGCCTAAGCCTAGGGGTGATATAGCCTAAGGCTAGGGGAGCCCTAGCCTAAGCCTAGGGGAGGCCTAGCCTAAGGCAAGGGGAGCCCTAGCCTAAGCCTAGGGGAGCCCGAACCTAAGGCTAGGGGAGCCCTAGCCTAAGCCTAGGTGTGCCCTAGTCTAAGGCTAGGGGAGCCCTTGACTAAGCCTAGGGGTGCCCTGGCCTAAGGATAGAGGAGCCCTAGCCTAAGGCTAATGGAGCCCTAGCCTAAACCTAGGGGTGCCCGAGCCTAAGTCTAGGGGTGCCCTAGCCTAAGGCTAGGAGAGCCCTAGCCTAAGGCTAGGGGAGACCTAGCCTTAGGCTAAGCCTAGCGGTGCCCTAGCCTAAGGTTAGGGGAGCCCTAGCCAAAGGCTAGTGGAGCCCTAGCCTAAGTCTAAGGGTGCCCGAGCCTAAGCTTAGGGGAGCCGTAGCCTAAGCCTAGGGGTGCCCTAGCCTAAGTCTAGGGGAGCCCTAGCCTTAGCCTAAGCCTATGGGTGCCCTAGCCTAAGGCTTGGGGAGCCTTAACCTAAGGCTAGGGGAGCCCTACCCTAAGGCTAGGGGAGCCCTAGCCTAAGGGTAGTGGAGACCTAGCCTAAGCCTAGGGGTGCCCGAGCCTAAGCCTACTGGTGCCCTAGCCTAAGGCTAGGAGAGCCCTAGCCTAAGGCTTAGGGGTGCCCTAGCCTTAGCCTAAGCCTAGGGGTGCCATAGTATAAGGTTAAGGGAGCCCTAGCCTAAGGCTAGTGGAGCCCTAGCCTAACCGTAGGGGTGCCCGAGCCTAAGCCTAGGGGAGCCCAAGCCTAAGGCTAGGGGAGCCCCAGCCTTAGCCTAAGCTTAGGGGTGCCCTAGCTAAGGCTAGGGGAGCCCTACCCTAAGGCTAGGGGAGCCCTAGCCTTAGCCGAAGCGTAGGGGTGCCCTAGCTTAAGCCTAAGGGTGCCCTAGCCTAAGGCTAGGGGAGTCCTAGCCTAAGCTTAGGGGAGCCCTAGCCTAAGCCTAAGGTTGCCCTAGCTTAAGGCTAGGGGAGTCCTAGCATTAGCCTAAGCCTAGGGGTGCCCTAGCCTAAGGCTAGGGGAGCGCTAGACTAAGTCTACGGGAGCCCTAGCTTTAGCCTAAGCCTATGGGTGCCCTAGCCAAAGGCTTGGGGCATTAGCCTTAGGCTAGGGGAGCCCTAGCCTTAGCCTAAGCCTAGGGGTGATCTAGCCTAAGGCTAGCGGAGCCCTAGCCTAAGCCTAGGGGAGCCCTAGCCTAAGGCAAGGGGAGCCCTAGCCTAAGCCTAGGGGAGCCCGAACCTAAGGCTAGGGGAGCCCTAGCCTAAGCCTAGGTGTGCCCTAGTCTAAGGCTAGGGGAGCCCTTGACTAAGCCTAGGGGTGCCCTGGCCTAAGGATAGAGGAGCCCTAGCCTAAGGCTAATGGAGCCCTAGCCTAAACCTAGGGGTGCCCGAGCCTAAGTCTAGGGGTGCCCTAGCCTAAGGCTAGGAGAGCCCTAGCCTAAGGCTAGGGGAGACCTAGCCTTAGGCTAAGCCTAGCGGTGCCCTAGCCTAAGGTTAGGGGAGCCCTAGCCAAAGGCTAGTGGAGCCCTAGCCTAAGTCTAAGGGTGCCCGAGCCTAAGCTTAGGGGAGCCGTAGCCTAAGCCTAGGGGTGCCCTAGCCTAAGTCTAGGGGAGCCCTAGCCTTAGCCTAAGCCTATGGGTGCCCTAGCCTAAGGCTTGGGGAGCCTTAACCTAAGGCTAGGGGAGCCCTATCCTTAGCCTAAGCCTAGGGGTGATCTAGCCTAAGGCTTGGGGAGACTTAGCCTAATGCTAGGGCTGCCCTAGCCTAAGGCTAGGGGAGCCCTAGCCTTACCCTAAGCCTAGGGGTGCCCTAGCCTAAGGCTATGTGAGCCCTACCCTAAGCCTAGGGATGCCCTAGCCTAAGGCTAGGGGAGCCCTAGCCTTAGCCTAAGCCTAGGGGTGCCCTAGCCTAAGCCTAGGGGTGCCCTAGCCTTAGGCTAGGGGAGCCCTAGCCTAAGGCTAGGGGAGCCCTAGCCTTAGCCTAAGCCTAAAGGTGCCCGAACCTAAGGATAAGGGAGCCCTAGCCTTAGCCTAACCCTAGGGGTGCCCTAGCCTAAGGCTAAGGGAACCCTAGCCTAATCCTAGGGGTGCCATAGCCAAAGGCTAGGGGAGACCTATCCTAAGCCTAGGGGAGCCCTAGCCTAAGCCTAGGGGTGCCCTAACCTAAGGCTAGGGGAGCCCTAGCCCTAGCCTAAGCCTAGGGGTGCTCTAACCTAAGGCTAGGGGAGCCCTAGCCTAAGCCTAGGGGTGCCCGAGCCTAAGCCTAGTGGTGCCCTAGCCTAAGGCTAGGAGAGCCCTAGCCTAAGGCTAGGGGAGCCCTAGCCTAAGGCTAGGGGAGCCCTAGCCTTAGCATAAGCCTAGGGGTGCCATAGCATAAGGTTAAGGGAGCACTAGCCTAAGGCTAGTGAAGCCCTAGCCTAACCCTAGGGGTGCCCGAGCCTAAGCCTAGGGGAGCCCTAGCCTAAGGCTAGGGGAGCCCAAGCCTTAGCCTAAGCTTAGGGTTGCCCTAGTCTAAGGCTCGGGGAGCCCTAGTCTAAGGCTTTGGGAGCCCTAGCCTAAGGCTATGGGAGCCCTAGCGTTAGCCTAATCCTAGGGGTGCCCTAGCCAAGGCTAGGGGAGCCCTACCCTAAGGCTAGGTGAGCCCTAGCCTTAGCCTAAGCCTAGGGGTGCCCTAGGGTAAGGCTAGGGGAGCCATAGCCTAAGCCTAGGGGAGCCCTAGGCTTGGGCTAGGGGAGCCCTAGCATAAGGCTAGGGGTGCCCTATCCTAAGGGTAGGGGACCCCTATCCTAAGGCTAGGGGAGCCCAAGCCTAAGGCTATGGGAGCCCTGGACTAATCCTAGGGGAGCCCTAAACTGAGGCTAGGGGTGCCTGAGCCTAAGGCTAGGGGAGCACGAGCCTAAGGCTAGGGGAGCCCGAGCCTAAGGAAAGGGGAGCCCGAGCCTAAGGCTAGGGGAGCCCTAGCCTAAGGCTAGGGGAGCCCTAGCCTAAGATTAGGGGAGCCTGAGCCTAAGGCAAGGGAAGCCCTAGCCTAAGCCTAGGGGTGCCCTTGCCTAAGGCTAGGGGAGCCCTAGCCTTAGCCTAAGCCTATGGGTGCCCTAGCCAAGGCTAGGAGACCCCTACCCTAAGGCTAGGGCAGGCCTAGCCTTAGCCTAAGCCTAGGGGTGCCCTAGTGTAAGGCTAGGGGAGCCCTAGCCTAAGGCTAGGGGAGCCCTAAGCTTAGGCTAGGGGAGCCCTAGCATAAAGCTAGGGGTGCCCTACCCTAAGGGTATGGGAGCCCTAGCCTAAGACTAGGGGAGCCCAAGCCTAAGGCTAGGGGAGCCCTGGACTAAGTCTAGGAGAGCCCTAGCTTAAGTCTAGGGGAGCCTTAGCCTAAGCCTAGGGGTGCCCTAGCCTAAGGTTGGGGAGCACTAGCCTAAGGCTAGGGGAGCCCTAGCCTTAGCCTAAGCCTAGGGGAGCCCTAGCCTAAAGGTAAGGGAGCCCTAGCCTAAGCCTAGGGGAGCCCTAGCTAAAGGCTAGGGGAGCCCTAGCCTAAGACTTGGGGTGCCCTAACCTAAAGCTAGGGAGGTCCTAGCCTAAGGCTAGAGGATCGCTAGCCTTAGCCTAAGCCTAGGGGTGCGCTAGCCTAAGGCTAGGGGAGCCCTAGCCTTAGGCTATGGGAGCCTTAGCCTAAGGCTAAGGGAACCCTAGCCTAAGGCTAAGGGAACCCTAGCCTAAGCCTAGGGGTGCCCGAGCCTAAGCCTAGGTGTGCCCTAGCCTAAGGATAGGGGAGCACTAGCCAAGGGCTAGGGGAGCCCTGGACTAAGCCTAGGGGTGCTCTGGCCTAAGGATAGAAGAGCACTAGCCTAAGGCTAGGGGAGCCCTAGCCTAAGTCTAGGGGAACCCTAGCCTAAGCCTAAGGGTGCCCAAGCCTAAGCCTAGGGGTGCCCTAGCCTAAGCATTGGGGAGCCCTAGCCTAATGCTAGGGGAGCCCTAGCCTTAGCCTAAGCCTAGGGGTGACCTACCCTAAGGCTAGGGGAGCCCTAGCCGAAGGCTAGGGGAGCCCTAGCCCTAGCCTAAGGCTAGTGGAGCCCTAGCCTTAGCCTAAGCCTAGGGGTGCCCTAGCCTAAGGCTAGGGGAGCCCTAGCGTTAGCCCAGGCTTAGGGGTGCCCTATCCAAGGCTAGGGGAGCCCTAGCCTAATGCTAGGGGAGCCCTAGCCTAAGGCTAGGGGAGACCTAGCCTTAGCCTAAGCCTAGGGGTGCCTTTGCCTAAGCCTAGGGGTGCCCTACCCTAAGGCTAAGGGAGCCCTTGCCTAAGGCTAGAGGAGCCCTAGCCTAAGGCTAGGGGAGCCCTAGCCTTAGCCTAAGCCTAAAGGTGCCCTAGCCTAAGTCTAGGGGAGCCCTAGCCTTAGCCTAAGCCTAAAGGTGCCCGAGCCAAAGGCTAAGGGAGCCCCAGCCTAAGGCTAGGGTATCCCTAGCCTTAGCCTTAGCCTAGGGGTGCCCAAACGTAAGGCTAGGGGAGCCCTAGCCTTAGCCTAAGCCTAAAGGTGCCCTAGCCTAAGGCTATGGGAGCCCTAGCCTAAGCCTAGTGATGCCCTAGCCTAAGGCTAGGGGAGCCCTAGCCTTAGCCTAAGCCTATTGGTGCCCTAGCATAAGCCTAGGGGTGCCCTAGCCTAAGGCTAGGGGAGCCCTAGCCTAAGGCTAGGGGAGCCCTAGCCTAAGGCTAGGGGAGCCCTAGCCTAAGGCTAGGGGAGCCCTAGCCTAAGGCTAGGGGAGCCCTAGCCTAAGGCTAGGGGAGCCCTAGCCTTAGACTAAGCCTATGGGTGCCCTAGCCTAAGGCTTGGGGAGCCTTAGCCTAAGGCTAGGGGAGCCCTAGCCTTAGCCTAAGCCTAGGGGTGATCTAGCCTAAGGCTAGGGGAGCACTAGCCTAAGGCTAGGGGAGCCCTTGACTAAGCCTAGGGGTGCCCTGGCCTAAGGTTAGGGGAGCCCTAGCCTAAGGCTAGTGGAGCCCTAGCCTAAGTCTAGGGGTGCCCGAGCCTAAGCTTAGGGGAGCCATAACCTAAGCCTTGGGGTGCCCTAGCCTAAGCCTAGGGTAGCCCTAGCCTTAGCCTAAGCCTATGGGTGCCGTAGCCTAAGGCTTGGGGAGCCTTAGCCTAAGGTTAGGGGAGCCCTAGCCTTAGCCTAAGCCTAGGTGTGATCTAGCCTAAGGTTAGGGGAGCCATAGCCTAAGGCTAGGGGAGCCCTAGCCTTAGACTAAGCCTAGGGGTGAACTAGCCTAAGGCTAGGGGAGCCCTAGCGTTAACCTAGGCCTAGGGGTTCCCTATCCAAGGCTAGTGGAGCCCTAGCCTAATGCTAGGGGAGCCCTAGCCAAGGCTAGTGGAGCCCTAGCCTAATGCAAGGGGAGCCCTAACCTAAGGCTAGGGGAGACCTAGCCTTAGCCTAAGCCTAGGGGTGCCCTAGCCTACGGCTAGGGGAGCCCTAGACTAAGGCTAGGGGAGCCCTAGCCTTAGCCTAAGCCTATGGGTGCCCTAGCCTAAGGCTTGGGGAGCCTTAGCCTAAGGCTAGGGGAGCCCTAGCGTTAGCCTAGGCCTAGGGGTTCCCTATCCAAGGCTAGGGGAGCCCTAGCCTAATGCTAGGGGAGCCCTAGCCAAAGGCTAGGAGAGCCCAAGCCAAAGGTTAGGTGAGCCCTAGCCAAAGGCTAGGGGAGCCTTAGCGTTAGCCTAAACCTAGGGGTGCCCTATCCAAGGCTAGGGGAGCCCTAGCCTAACGCTAGGGGAGCCCTATCCAAGGCTAGTGGAGCCCTAGCCTAATGCTAGGGGAGACCTAGCCAAAGGCTAGGAGAGACCTAGCCTTAGCCTAAGCCTAGGGGTGCCCTACCCTATGGCTTGGGGAGCCTTAGCCTAAGGCTAGGGGAGCCCTAGCCTTAGCCTAAGCCTAGGGGTGATCTAGCCTAAGGCTAGGGGAACCCTAGCCTTACCCTAAGACTAGGGGTGCCCTAGCCTAAGGCTAGGGAGCCCTAGCCTAAGCCTAGGGGTGCCCTAGCCTAAGGCTAGGGGAGCCTTAGCCTTAGCCTAAGGCTATGGGAGCCCTAGCCTAAGGCTAGGGGAGCCCTAGCCTTAGCCTAAGCCAAGGGTGCCCTAACCTAAGGCTAGGGGAACAAGAGCCTAAGGCTAGGGGAGCCCTAGCCTTAGTCTAAGCCTAGGCGTGCCCTAGCCTTAGGCTAGGGGAGCCCTAGCCTTAGCCTAAGCCTAGGGGTGCCCTAAACTAAGGCTAGGTGAGCCCAAGCCTAAACCTAGGGCTGCCATACCTAAGGCTAGGGGAGCCCTAGCCTTAGCCTAAGCCTATGGGTGCCCTAGCCTAAGCCTATGGGTGCCCTAGCCTAAGACTAGGGGAGCCCTAGCCTAAGCCAAGTGGTGCCCTAGCCTAAGGCTAGGGGAGCCCTAGCCTTAGGCTAAGCCTATGGGTGCCCTAGCCTAAGCCTATGGGTGCCCTAGCCTAAGGCTAGGGGAGCCCTAAACTAAGCCAAGGGGTGCCGTAGCCTAAGGCTAGGGGAGCCCTAGCCTTAGCCTAAGCCTAGGGGTGCCCTAGCCTAAGGTTAGGGGAGCCCTAGCTTAAGGCTAGGGGAGCCCTAGCCTAAGCCTAGGGGTGCCCGAGCCTAAGCCAAGGGGTGCCCTAGCCAAAGGCTAGGAGAGCCCTAGCCTAAGGCTAGGGGAGGCCTAGCCTTAGCCTAAGCCTAGGGATGACCTTGCCTAAGGCTAGGGGAGCCCTAGCCTTAGCCTAAGCCTAGGGGTGCCCTAGCCTAAGGCTAGGGGAGCCCTAGCCTAAGTCTAGGGGAGCCCTAGCCTTAGCCTAAGCCTATGGGTGCCCTAGCCTAAGGCTTGAGGAGCCTTTGATCTAGGCTAAGGATAGGGGAGCTCTAGCCTAAGGCTAGGGGAGCCCTAGCCTTAGCCTAAGCCTAGGGGTGCCCTAGCCTAAAGCTAGGAGAGCCCTAGCGTTAGCCTAGGCCTAGGGGTGCCCTATCCAAGGCTAGGGGAGCCCTAGCCAATTGTTAGGGGAGCCCTAGCTTAAGGCTAGAGGAGACCTAGCCTTAGCCTAAGCCTAGGGGTGCCCTAGCCTAAGGCTAGGAGAGCCCTAGCATTAGCCTAGGCCTAGGGGTGCCCTATCCAAGGCTAGGGGAGCCCTAGCCTAATGTTAGGGGAGCCCTAGCCTAAGACTAGGGGAGAACTAGCCTTAGCCTAAGCCTAGGGGTGCCCTAGCCTAAGGCTAGGGGAGCCCTAGCCTAAGGCTAGGGGAGCCCTAGCCTAAGGCTAGGGGAGCCCTAGGCTTAGCCTAAGCCTAAAGGTGCCCTAGCTTAAGGCTAGTGGAGCCCTAGCCTTAGCCTAAGCCTAAAGGTGCCCTAGACTAAGCCTAGGGGTGCCATAGCCTAAGGCTAGGCGAGCCCTAGCCTAAGGCTAGGGGAGCCCTAGCCTTAGCCTAAGCCTAGGGGTTCCCTAACGTAAGGCTAAGGGAGCAAGAGCCTAAGGCTAGGGGAGCCCTAGCCTTAGCCTAAGCCTAGGGGAGCCCTAGCCTAAGGCTAAGGGAACCCTAGCCTAAGCCTATGGGTGCCCTAACCTAAAGCTAGGGGAGTCCTAGCCTACGCCTAGGGGTGCCCAAACCTAAGTCTAGGGGAGCCCTACCCTAAGCCTAGGTGTGCCCTACCCTAAGGCTAGGGGAGCCCTAGCCTAAGGCTAGGGGAGCCCTAACCTTAGGCTAGGGGAGCCCTAGCCTAAGGCTAAGGGAACCCTAGCCTAAGCCTAGGGGTTCCCTAACCTAAAGCTAGGGGAGTCCTAGCCTAAGCCTTGGGGTGCCCTATCCAAAGGTTAGGGGAGAACTATCCTAAGCCGAGGGGTGCCAGAGCCTAAGCCTACGGGTGCCCTAGCCTAAGGCTAGGAGAGCCCTAGCCTAAGGCTAGGGGGGCCTTAGCCTAAGGCTAGGGGAGACCTAGCCTTAGCCTAAGCCTAGGGGTGCCCTAGCCTAAGGCTTGGGGAGCCTTAGCCTAAGGCTAGGGGAGCCCTAGCCTTAGCCTAAGCCTAGGGGTGATCTAGCCTAAGGCTAGGGGAGCCCTAGCCTTACCCTAAGCCTAGGGGTGCCCTAGCCTAAGGCTAGGGGAGCCTTAGCCTTAGCCTAAGCCTATGGGTGCCCTAGCCTAAGTGTAGGGGTGCCATAGCCTAAGGCTAGGGGAGCCCTAGCCTTAGCCTAAGCTTAAATGTGCCCTAGCCTAAGCCTAGGGGTAACATAGCCTAAGGTTATGGGAGCCCTAGCCTAAGGCTAGGGGAGCCCTAGCCTTAGCCTAAGCCAAGGGTGCCCTAACGTAAGGCTAGGGGAGCAAGAGCCTAAGGCTAGGGGAGCCCTAGCCTTAGCCTAAGCCTAGGGGTGCCATAGCATAAGGTTAAGGGAGCCCTAGCCTAAGGCTAGTGAAGCCCTAGTCTAACCCTAGGGGTGCCCGAGCCTAAGCCTAGGGGAGCCCTAGCCTAAGGCTAGGGGAGCCCAAGCCTTAGCCTAAGTTTAGGGTTGCCCTAGCCTAAGGCTCGGGGAGCCCTAGTCTAAGGCTTTGGGATCCCTAGCCTAAGGCTATGGGAGCCCTAGCGTTAGCCTAAGCCTAGGGGTGCCCTAGCCAAGGCTAGGGGAGCCCTACCCTAAGGCTAGGGGAGCCCTAGCCTTAGCCTAAGCCTAGGGGTGCCCTAGGGTAAGGCTAGGGGAGCCCTAGCCTAAGGCTAGGGGAGCCCTAGGCTTGGGCTAGGGGAGCCCTAGCATAAGGCTAAGGGTAGGGGACCCCTATCCTAAGGCTAGGGGAGCCCAAGCTTAAGGCTAGGGGAGCACTGGACTAAGTCTAGGGGAGCCCTAAACTGAGGCTAGGGTGCCTGAGCCTAAGGCTAGGGGAGCACGAGCCTAAGGCTAGGGGAGCCCGAGCCTAAGGCAAGGGGAGCCCGAGCCTAAGGCTAGGGGAGCCCTAGCCTAAGGCTAGGGGAGCCCTAGGCTAGGGCTAGGGGAGCCTGAGCCTAAGGCAAGGGGAGCCCTAGCCTAAGCCTAGGGGTGCCCTAGCCTAAGGCTAGGGGAGCCCTAGCCTTATCCTAAGCCTATGGGTGCCCTAGCCTAAGGCTTGGGGAGCCCTAGCCTTAGCCTAAGCCTAAGGGAGCCCTAGCCTAAGGCTATGGGAGCCCTAGCGTTAGCCTAAGCCTAGGGGTGCCCTAGCCAAGGCTAGGGGACCCCTACCCTAAGGCTAGGGCAGCCCTAGCCTTAGCCTAAGCCTAGGTGAGCCCTAGTGTAAGGCTAGGGGAGCCCTAGCCTAAGGCTAGGGGAGCCCTAAGCTTAGGCTAGGGGAGCCCTAGCATAAGGCTAGGGGTGCCCTACCCTAAGGGTATGGGAGCCCTAGCCTAAGGCTAGGGGAGCCCAAGCCTAAGGCTAGGGGAGCCCTGGACTAAGTCTAGGAGAGCCCTAGCCTTAGCCTAAGCTTAGGGGTGCCCTAGCCTAAGGTTGGGGAGCACTAGCCTAAGGCTAGGGAAGCCCTAGCCTTAGCCTAAGCCTAGGGGAGCCCTAGCCTAAAGCTAAGGGAGCCCAAGCCTAAGCCTAGGGGAGCCCTAGCTTAACGCTAGGGGAGCCCTAGCCTAAGCCTAGGGGTGCCCTAACCTAAGGCTAGGGAGGTCCTAGCCTAAGGCTAGAGGATCTCTAGCCTTAGCCTAAGCCTAGGGGTGCGCTAGCCTAAGGCTAGGGGAGCCCTAGCCTTAGGCTATGGGAACCTTAGCCTAAGGCTAAGGGAACCCTAGCCTAAGGCTAAGGGAACCCTAGCCTAAGCCTAGGGGTGTCCGAGCCTAAGCCTAGGGGTGCCCTAGCCTAAGGATAGGGGAGCACTAGCCAAGGGCTAGGGGAGCCCTGGACTAAGCCTAGGGGTGCTCTGGCCTAAGGATAGAAGAGCACTAGCCTAAGCCTAGGGGTGCCCTAGCCTAAGGCTAGGGGAGCCCTAGCGTTAGCCCAGGCCTAGGGCTGCCCTATCCAAGGCTAGGGGAGCCCTAGCCTAATGCTAGGGGAGCCATAGCGTAAGGCTAGGGGAGACCTAGCCTTAGCCTAAGCCTAGGGGTGCCTTTGCCTAAGCCTAGAGGTGCCCTAGCCTAAGGCTAGGGGAGCCCTTGCCTAAGGCTAGTGGAGCCCTAGCCTAAGGCTAGGGAAGCCCTAGCCTTAGCCTAAGCCTAATGGTGCCCTAGCCTAAGTCTAGGGGAGCCCTAGCCTTAGCCTAAGCCTAAAGGTGCCCGAGCCAAAGGCTAAGGGAGCCCCAGCCTAAGGCTAGGGTATCCCTAGCCTTAGCCTTAGCCTAGGGGTGCCCAAACGTAAGGCTAGGGGAGACCTAGCCTTAGCCTAAGCCTAGGGCTACCCTAGCTTAAGGCTAGGGGAGCCCTAGCCTTACCCTAAGCCTAGCTGTGCCCTAGCCTAAGGCTATGGGAGCCCTAGCCTAAGCCTAGTGATGCCCTAGCCTAAGGCTACGGGAGCCCTAGCCTTAGCCTAAGCCTAGGGGTGCCCTAGCCTAAGCCTAGGGGTCCCCTAGCCTAAGGCTAGGGGAGCCCTAGCCTAGGGTTAGGGGAGCCCTAGCCAAAGGCTAGGGGAGCCCTAGCCTAAGGCTAGGGGAGCGCTAGCCCTAGCCTAAGCCTAAAGGTGCCCTAGCCTAAGTCTAGGGGAGCACTAGCCTTAGCCTAAGCCTAAAGGTGCCCGAACCTAAGGCAAAGGGAGCCCTAGCCTAAGGCTAGGGGAGCCCTAGCCTTAGACTAACCCTAGGGGTGCCCTAGCCTAAGGCTAAGGGAACCCTAGCCTAATCCTATGGGTGCCCTAACCTAAGGCTAGGAGAGTCCTAGCCTAAGCCTAGGGGTGCCATAGCCAAAGGCTAGGGGAGACCTATTCTAAGCCTAGGGGAGCCCTAGCCTAAGCCTAGGGGTCCCCGAACCTAAGGCTAGGGGAGCCCTAGCCTAAGCCTAGGTGTGCCCTAGCCTAAGACTAGGGGAGCCCTAGCCTAAGGCTAGGGGAGCCCTTGACTATGCCTAGGGGTGCCCTGGCCTAAGGGTAGGGGATCCCTAGCCTAAGGCTAGTGGAGCCCTAACCTAAGTCTAGGGGTGCCCGAGCGTAAGCTTAGGGGAGCCGTAGCCTAAGCCTAGGGGTGCCCTAGCCTAAGTCTAGGGAGCCCTAGCCTTAGCCTAAGCCTATGGGTGCCTTAGCCTAAGGCTAGGGGAACCCTAGCCTAAGCCTAGGTGTGCCTTAGCCTAAGGCTAGGGGAGCCCTAGCCTACGCTAGGGGAGCCCTGGAATAAGCCTAGGGGTGCCCTGGCCTAAGGATAGGGGAGCACTAGTCTAAGGCTAGGGGAGCCCTAGCATAAGTCTACAGCAGCCCTAGCCTAAGGCTAGGGGAGCCCTAGCCTTAGCCTAAGCCTAAAGGTGCCCTAGCCTAAGCCTAGGCGTGCCCTAGCCTTAGGCTAGGGGAGCCCTAGCCTTAGCCTAAGCCTAGGGGTGCCCTAACCTAAGGCTAGGTGAGCCCAAGCCTAAGCCTAGGGCTGCCATACCTAAGGCCAGGGGAGCCCTAGCCTTAGCCTAAGCCTATGGGTGCCCTAGCCTAAGCCTATGGGTGCCCTAGCCTAAGGCTAGGGGAGCCCTAGCCTAAGCCAAGGGGTGCCCTAGCCTAAGGCTAGGGGAGCCCTAGCCTTAGCCTAAGCCTAGGGGTGCCCTAGCCTAAGATTAGGGGAGCCCTAGCTTAAGGCTAGGGGAGACCTAGCCTAAGGCTAATGGAGCCCTAGCCTAAGCCTAGGAGTGCCCGAGCCTAAGCCAAGGGGTGCCCTAGCCAAAGGCTTGGAGTGCCCTAGCCTAAGGCTAGGGGAGGCCTAGCCTTAGCCTAAGCCTAGGGATGCCCTTGCCTAAGGCTAGGGGAGCCCTAGCCTTAGCCTAAGCCTAGGGGTGCCCTAGCCTAAGGCTAGGGGAGCCCTAGCCTAAGTCTAGGGGAGCCCTAGCCTTAGCCTAAGCCTATGGGTGCCCTAGCCTAAGGCTTGAGGAGCCTTTGATCTAGGATAAGGATAGGGGAGCTCTAGCCTAAGGCTAGGGGAGCCCTAGCCTTAGCCTAAGCCTAGGGGTGCCCTAGCCTAAGGCTAGCAGAGCCCTAGCGTTAGCCTAGGCCTAGGGGTGCCCTATCCAAGGCTAGGGGAGCCCTAGCCTAATGTTAAGGGAGCCCTAGCCTAAGGCTAGGGGAGACCTAGCCTTAGCCTAAGCCTAGGGGTGCCCTAGCCTAAGGCTAGGAGAGCCCTAGCGTTAGCCTAGGCCTAGGGGTGCCCTATCCAAGGCTAGGGGAGCCCTAGCCTAATGTTAGGGGAGCCCTAGCCAAAGACTAGGGGAGACCTAGCCTTAGCCTAAGCCTAGGGGTGCCCTAGCCTAAGGCTAGGGGAGCCCTAGCCTTAGCCTAAGCCTAGGGGAGCCCTAGCCTAAGGCTAAGGGAACCCTAGCCTAAGCCTATGGGTGCCCTAACCTAAAGCTAGGGGAGTCCTAGCCTACGCCTAGGGGTGCCCAAACCTAAGTCTAGGGAAGCCCTACCCTTAGGCTAGCGGAACCCTAGCCTAAGTCTAAGGGAACCCTAGCCTAAGCCTAGGGGTTCCCTAACCTAAAGCTAGGGGAGTCCTAGCCTAAGCCTAGGGGTGCCCTAGCCAAAGGTAAGGTGGAAACCTATCCTAAGCCGAGGGGTGCCAGAACCTAAGCCTACGGGTGCCCTAGCCTAAGGCTAGGAGAGCCCTAGCCTAAGGCTAGGGGGGCCTTAGCCTAAGGCTAGGGGAGACCTATCCTTAGCCTAAGCCTAGGGGTGCCCTAGCCTACGGCTAGGGGAGCCCTAGCCTAAGGCTAAGGGAACCCTACCCTAATCCTATGGGTGCCCTAACCTAAGGCTAGGGGAGTCCTAGCCTAAGCCTAGGGGTGCCATAGCCAAAGGCTAGGGGAGACCTATCCTAAGCCTAGGGGAGCCCTAGCCTAAGCCTAGGGGTCCCCGAACCTAAGGCTAGGGGAGCCCTAGCCTAAGCCTAGGTGTGCCCTAGCCTAAGACTAGGGGAGCCCTAGCCTACGGCTAGAGGAGCCCTTGACTAAGCCTAGGTGTGCCCTGGCCTAAGGGTAGGGGAGCCCTAGCCTAAGGCTAGTGGAGCCCTAACTTAAGTCTAGGGGTGCCCGAGCCTAAGCTTAGGGGAGCCGTAGCCTAAGCCTAGGGGTGCCCTAGCCTAAGTCTAGGGGAGCCCTAGCCTTAGCCTAAGCCTATGGGTGCCCTAGCCTAAGGCTTGGGGAACCTTAGCCTAAGGCTAGAGGAGCCCTAGCCTAAGGCTATGGGAGCCCTAGCCTAACCCTAGGGGAGCCCTAGCCTAAGGCTAAGGGAACCCTAGCCTAAGCCTATGGGTGCCCTAACCTAAAGCTAGGGGAGTCCTAGCCTACGCCTAGGGGTGCCCAAACCTAAGTCTAGGGGAGCCCTACCCTAAGCCTAGGTGTGCCCTACCCTAAGGCTAGGGGAGCCCTAGCCTAAGGCTAGGGGAGCCCTAACCTTAGGCTAGGGGAGCCCTAGCCTAAGGCTAAGGGAACCCTAGCCTAAGCCTAGGGGTTCCCTAACCTAAAGCTAGGGGAGTCCTAGCCTAAGCCTACGGGTGCCCTATCCAAAGGTTAGGGAAGAACTATCCTAAGCCGAGGGGTGCCAGAGCCTAAGCCTACGGGTGCCCTAGCCTAAGGCTAGGAGAGCCCTAGACTAAGGCTAGGGGGGCATTAGCCTAAGCCTAAGCCTAGGGGTGCCCTAGCCTAAGGCTTGGGGAGCCTTAGCCTAAGGCTAGGGGAGCCCTAGCCTTAGCCTAAGCCTAGGGGTGATCTAGCCTAAGGCTAGGGGAGCCCTAGCCTTACCCTAAGCCTAGGGGTGCCCTAGCCTAAGGCTAGGGGAGCCTTAGCCTTAGCCTAAGCCTATGGGTGCCCTAGCCTAAGTGTAGGGGTGCCATAGCCTAAGGCTAGGGGAGCCCTAGCCTTAGCCTAAGCTTAAATGTGCCCTAGCCTAAGCCTAGGGGTAACATAGCCTAAGGTTATGGGAGCCCTAGCCTAAGGCTAGGGGAGCCCTAGCCTTAGCCTAAGCCAAGGGTGCCCTAACGTAAGGCTAGGGGAGCAAGAGCCTAAGGCTAGGGGAGCCCTAGCCTTAGCCTAAGCCTAGGGGTGCCATAGCATAAGGTTAAGGGAGCCCTAGCCTAAGGCTAGTGAAGCCCTAGCCTAACCCTAGGGGTGCCCGAGCCTAAGCCTAGGGGAGCCCTAGCCTAAGGCTAGGGGAGCCCAAGCCTTAGCCTAAGTTTAGGGTTGCCCTAGCCTAAGGCACAGGGAGCCCTAGTCTAAGGCTTTGGGATCCCTAGCCTAAGGCTATGGGAGCCCTAGCGTTAGCCTAAGCCTAGGGGTGCCCTAGCCAAGGCTAGGGGAGCCCTACCCTAAGGCTAGGGGAGCCCTAGCCTTAGCCTAAGCCTAGGGGTGCCCTAGGGTAAGGCTAGGGGAGCCCTAGCCTAAGGCTAGGGGAGCCCTAGGCTTGGGCTAGGGGAGCCCTAGCATAAGGCTAGGGGTGCCCTACCCTAAAGGGTAGGGGACCCCTATCCTAAGGCTAGGGGAGCCCAAGCTTAAGGCTAGGGGAGCACTGGACTAATTCTAGGGGAGCCCTAAACTGAGGCTAGGGTGCCTGAGCCTAAGGCTAGGGGAGCACGAGCCTAAGGCTAGGGGAGCCCGAGCCTAAGGCAAGGGGAGCCCGAGCCTAAGGCTAGGGGAGCCCTAGCCTAAGGCTAGGGGAGCCCTAGGCTAGGGCTAGGGGAGCCTGAGCCTAAGGCAAGGGGAGCCCTAGCCTAAGCCTAGGGGTGCCCTAGCCTAAGGCTAGGGGAGCCCAAGCCTTATCCTAAGCCTATGGGTGCCCTAGCCTAAGGCTTGGGGAGCCCTAGCCTTAGCCTAAGCCTAGGGGAGCCCTAGCCTAAGGCTATGGGAGCCCTAGCGTTAGCCTAAGCCTAGGGGTGCCCTAGCCAAGGCTAGGGGACCCCTACCCTAAGGCTAGGGCAGCCCTAGCCTTAGCCTAAGCCTAGGTGTGCCCTAGTGTAAGGCTAGGGGAGCCCTAGCCTAAGGCTAGGGGAGCCCTAAGCTTAGGCTAGGGGAGCCCTAGCATAAGGCTAGAGGTGCCCTACCCTAAGGGTATGGGAGCCCTAGCCTAAGGCTAGGGGAGCCCAAGCCTAAGGCTAGGGGAGCCCTGGACTAAGTCTAGGAGAGCCCTAGCCTTAGCCTAAGCTTAGGGGTGCCCTAGCCTAAGGTTGGGGAGCACTAGCCTAAGGCTAGGGAAGCCCTAGCCTTAGCCTAAGCCTAGGGGAGCCCTAGCCTAAAGCTAAGGGAGCCCAAGCCTAAGCCTAGGGGAGCCCTAGCTTAAGGCTAGGGGAGCCCTAGCCTAAGCCTAGGGGTGCCCTAACCTAAGGCTAGGGAGGTCCTAGCCTAAGGCTAGAGGATCTCTAGCCTTAGCCTAAGCCTAGGGGTGCGCTAGCCTAAGGCTAGGGGAGCCCTAGCCTTAGGCTATGGGAACCTTAGCCTAAGGCTAAGGGAACCCTAGCCTAAGGCTAAGGGAACCCTAGCCTAAGCCTAGGGGTGTCCGAGCCTAAGCCTAGGGGTGCCCTAGCCTAAGGATAGGGGAGCACTAGCCAAGGGCTAGGGGAGCCCTGGACTAAGCCTAGGGGTGCTCTGGCCTAAGGATAGAAGAGCACTAGCCTAAGCCTAGGGGTGCCCTAGCCTAAGGCTAGGGGAGCCCTAGCGTTAGCCCAGGCCTAGGGCTGCCCTATCCAAGGCTAGGGGAGCCCTAGCCTAATGCTAGGGGAGCCATAGCGTAAGGCTAGGGGAGACCTAGCCTTAGCCTAAGCCTAGGGGTGCCTTTGCCTAAGCCTAGAGGTGCCCTAGCCTAAGGCTAGGGGAGCCCTTGCCTAAGGCTAGTGGAGCCCTAGCCTAAGGCTAGGGAAGCCCTAGCCTTAGCCTAAGCCTAATGGTGCCCTAGCCTAAGTCTAGGGGAGCCCTAGCCTTAGCCTAAGCCTAAAGGTGCCCGAGCCAAAGGCTAAGGGAGCCCCAGCCTAAGCCTAGGGTATCCCTAGCCTTAGCCTTAGCCTAGGGGTGCCCAAACGTAAGGCTAGGGGAGACCTAGCCTTAGCCTAAGCCTAGGGCTACCCTAGCTTAAGGCTAGGGGAGCCCTAGCCTTACCCTAAGCCTAGCTGTGCCCTAGCCTAAGGCTAGGGGAGCCCTAGCCTAGGGTTAGGGGAGCCCTAGCCAAAGGCTAGGGGAGCCCTAGCCTAAGGCTAGGGGAGCGCTAGCCCTAGCCTAAGCCTAAAGGTGCCCTAGCCTAAGTCTAGGGGAGCACTAGCCTTAGCCTAAGCCTAAAGGTGCCCGAACCTAAGGCAAAGGGAGCCCTAGCCTAAGGCTAGGGGAGCCCTAGCCTTAGCCTAACCCTAGGGGTGCCCTAGCCTAAGGCTAAGGGAACCCTAGCCTAATCCTATGGGTGCCCTAACTTAAGGCTAGGGGAGTCCTAGCCTAAGCCTAGGGGTGCCATAGCCAAAGGCTAGGGGAGACTTATTCTAAGCCTAGGGGAGCCCTAGCCTAAGCCTAGGGGTCCCCGAACCTAAGGCTAGGGGAGCCCTAGCGTAAGCCTAAGTGTGCCCTAGCCTAAGACTAGGGGAGCCCTAGCCTAAGGCTAGGGGAGCCCTTGACTATGCCTAGGGGTGCCCTGGCCTAAGGGTAGGGGAGCCCTAGCCTAAGGCTAGTGGAGCCCTAACCTAAGTCTAGGGGTGCCCGAGCGTAAGCTTAGGGGAGCCGTAGCCTAAGCCTAGGGGTGCCCTAGCCTAAGTCTAGGGAGCCCTAGCCTTAGCCTAAGCCTATGGGTGCCTTAGCCTAAGGCTAGGGGAACCCTAGCCTAAGCCTAGGTGTGCCTTAGCCTAAGGCTAGGGGAGCCCTAGCCTACGCTAGGGGAGCCCTGGAATAAGCCTAGGGGTGCCCTGGCCTAAGGATAGGGGAGCACTAGTCTAAGGCTAGGGGAGCCCTAGCATAAGTCTACGGCAGCCCTAGCCTAAGGCTAGGGGAGCCCTAGCCTTAGCCTAAGCCTAAAGGTGCCCTAGCCTAAGCCTAGGCGTGCCCTAGCCTTAGGCTAGGGGAGCCCTAGCGTTAGCCTAAGCCTAGGGGTGCCCTAACCTAAGGCTAGGTGAGCCCAAGCCTAAGCCTAGGGCTGCCATACCTAAGGCCAGGGGAGCCCTAGCCTTAGCCTAAGCCTATGGGTGCCCTAGCCTAAGCCTATGGGTGCCCTAGCCTAAGGCTAGGGGAGCCCTAGCCTAAGCCAAGGGGTGCCCTAGCCTAAGGCTAGGGGAGCCCTAGCCTTAGCCTAAGCCTAGGGGTGCCCTAGCCTAAGATTAGGGGAGCCCTAGCTTAAGGCTAGGGGAGACCTAGCCTAAGGCTAATGGAGCCCTAGCCTAAGCCTAGGAGTGCCCGAGCCTAAGCCAAGGGGTGCCCTAGCCAAAGGCTTGGAGTGCCCTAGCCTAAGGATAGGGGAGGCCTAGCCTTAGCCTAAGCCTAGGGATGCCCTTGCCTAAGGCTAGGGGAGCCCTAGCCTTAGCCTAAGCCTAGGGGTGCCCTAGCCTAAGGCTAGGGGAGCCCTAGCCTAAGTCTAGGGGAGCCCTAGCCTTAGCCTAAGCCTATGGGTGCCCTAGCCTAAGGCTTGAGGAGCCTTTGATCTAGGATAAGGATAGGGGAGCTCTAGCCTAAGGCTAGGGGAGCCCTAGCCTTAGCCTAAGCCTAGGGGTGCCCTAGCCTAAGGCTAGGAGAGCCCTAGCGTTAGCCTAGGCCTAGGGGTGCCCTATCCAAGGCTAGGGGAGCCCTAGCCTAATGTTAAGGGAGCCCTAGCCTAAGGCTAGGGGAGACCTAGCCTTAGCCTAAGCCTAGGGGTGCCCTAACCTAAGGCTAGGAGAGCCCTAGCGTTAGCCTAGGCCTAGGGGTGCCCTATCCAAGGCTAGGGGAGCCCTAGCCTAATGTTAGGGGAGCCCTAGCCAAAGACTAGTGGAGACCTAGCCTTAGCCTAAGCCTAGGGGTGCCCTAGCCTAAGGCTAGGGGAGCCCTAGCCTTAGCCTAAGCCTAGGGGAGCCCTAGCCTAAGGCTAAGGGAACCCTAGCCTAAGCCTATGGGTGCCCTAACCTAAAGCTAGGGGAGTCCTAGCCTACGCCTAGGGGTGCCCAAACCTAAGTCTAGGGGAGCCCTACCCTTAGGCTAGGGGAGCCCTAGCCTAAGTCTAAGGGAACCCTAGCCTAAGCCTAGTGGTTCCCTAACCTAAAGCTAGGGGAGTCCTAGCCTAAGCCTAGGGGTGCCCTAGCCAAAGGTAAGGTGGAAACCTATCCTAAGCCGAGGGGTGCCAGAGCCTAAGCCTACGGGTGCCCTAGCCTAAGGCTAGGAGAGCCCTAGCCTAAGGCTAGGGGGTCCTTAGCCTAAGGCTAGGGGAGACCTATCCTTAGCCTAAGCCTAGGGGTGCCCTAGCCTACGGCTAGGGGAGCCCTAGCCTAAGGCTAAGGGAACCCTAGCCTAATCCTATGGGTGCCCTAACCTAAGACTAGGGGAGTCCTAGCCTAAGCCTAGGGGTGCCATAGCCAAAGGCTAGGGGAGACCTATCCTAAGCCTAGGGGAGCCCTAGCCTAAGCCTAGGGGTCCCCGAACCTAAGGCTAGGGGAGCCCTAGCCTAAGCCTAGGTGTGCCCTAGCCTAAGACTAGGGGAGCCCTAGCCTACGGCTAGAGGAGCCCTTGACTAAGCCTAGGTGTGCCCTGGCCTAAGGGTAGGGGAGCCCTAGCCTAAGGCTAGTGGAGCCCTAACCTAAGTCTAGGGGTGCCCGAGCCTAAGCTTAGGGGAGCCGTAGCCTAAGCCTAGGGGTGCCCTAGCCTAAGTCTAGGGGAGCCCTAGCCTTAGCCTAAGCCTATGGGTGCCCTAGCCTAAGGCTTGGGGAACCTTAGCCTAAGGCTAGAGGAGCCCTAGCCTAAGGCTATGGGAGCCCTAGCCTTAATCTAGGGGAGCCCTAGCCTAAGGCTAAGGGAACCCAAGCCTAAGCCTAGGGGTGCCCTAACCTAAGGCTAGGGGAGTCCTAGCCTATGCTAGGGGAGCCCTGGAATAAGCCTAGGGGTGCCCTGGCATAAGGATAGGGGAGTACTAGTCTAAGGCTAGGGGAGGCCTAGCATAAGTCTATGGCAGCCCTAGCCTAAGGCTAGGGGAGCCCTAGCCTAAGGCTAGGGGAGCCCTAGCCTTAGCCTAAGCCTAAAGGTGCCCTAGCCTAAGCCTAGGCGTGCCCTATCCTTAGGCTATGGGAGCCCTAGCCTTAGCCTAAGCCTAGGGGTGCCCTAACTTAAGGCTAGGTGAGCCCAATCCTAAGCCTAGGGCTGCCATACCTAAGGCTAGGGGAGCCCTAGCCTTAGGCTAAGCCTATGGGTGCCCTAGCCTAAGCCTATGGGTGCCCTAGCCTAAGGCTAGGGGAGCCCTAGCCTAAGCCAAGGGGTGCCCTAGCCTAAGGCTAGGGGAGCCCTAGCCTTAGCCTAAGCCTAGGGGTGCCCTAGCCTAAGGTTAGGGGAGCCCTAGCTTAAGGCTAGGGGAGACCTAGCTTAAGGCTAATGGAGCCCTAGCCTAAGCCTAGGGGTGCCCGAGCCTAAGCCAAGGGGTGCCCTAGCCAAAGGCTAGGAGAGCCCTAGCCTAAGGCTAGGAGAGGCCTAGCCTTAGCCTAAGCCTAGGGATGCCCTTGCATAAGGCTAGGGGAGCCCTAGCCTTAGCCTAAGCCTAGGGGTGCCCTAGCCTAAGGCTACGGGAGCCCTAGCCTAAGGCTAGGGGAGCCCTAGCCTAAGTCTAGGGGAGCCCTAGCCTTAGCCTAAGCCTATGGGTGCCCTAGCGTAAGGCTTGAGGAGCCTTTGATCTAGGCTAAGGATAGGGGAGCTCTAGCCTAAGGCTAGGGGAGCCCTAGCCTTAGCCTAAGCCTAGGGGTGCCCTAGCCTAAGGCTAGGAGAGCCCTAGCGTTAGCCAGGGCTAGGGGTGCCCTATCCAAGGCTAGGGGAGCCCTAGCCTAATGTTAGGGGAGCCCTAGCCTAAGGCTAGGGGAGACCTAGCCTTAGCCTAAGCCTAGGGGTGCCCCAGCCTAAGGCTAGGGGAGCCCTAGCCTTAGCCTAAGCCTAGGGGAGCCCTAGCCTAAGGCTAAGGGAACCCTAGCCTAAGCCTATGGGTGCCCTACCCTAAAGCTAGGGGAGTCCTAGCCTACGCCTAGGGGTGCCCAAACCTAAGTCTAGGGGAGCCCTACCCTAAGCCTAGGTGTGCCCTAGCCTAATGCTAGGGGAGCCCTAGCCTAAGGCTAGGGGAGCCCTAACCTTAGGCTAGGGGAGCCCTAGCCTAAGTCTAAGGGATCCCTAACCTAAGCCTAGGGGTTCCCTAACCTAAAGCTAGGGGAGTCCTAGCCTAAGCCTAGGGGTGCCCTAGCCAAAGGTTAGGGGAGACCTATCCTAAGCCGAGGGGTGCCAGAGCCTAAGCCTACGGGTGCCCTAGCCTGAGGCTAGGGGAGCCCTAGCCTTACCCTAAGCCTAGGGGTGCCCTAGCCTAAGGCTAGGGGAGCCTTAGCCCTAGCCTAAGCCTATGGGTGCCCTAGCCTAAGCGTAGGGGTGCCATAGCCTAAGGCTAGGGGAGCCCTAGCCTTAGCCTAAGCTTAAAGGTGCCCTAGCCTAAGCCTAGGGGTAACATAGCCTAAGGCTATGGGAGCCCTAGCCTAAGGCTAGGGGAGCCCTAGCCTTAGCCTAAGCCAAGGGTGCCCTAACGTAAGGCTAGGGGAGCAAGAGCCTAAGGGTAGGGGAGCCCTAGCCTTAGTCTAAGCCTAGGGGTGTCCTAGCCTAAGGCTAGGGGAGCCCTAGCCTTAATCTAGGGGAGCCCTAGCCTAAGGCTAAGGGAACCCAAGCCTAAGCCTAGGGGTGCCCTAACCTAAGGCTAGGGGAGTCTTAGCCTAAGCCTAGGGGTGCCCTAGCCAAAGGCTAGGGGAGACCTATCCTAAGCCTAGGGGAGCCCTAGCCTAAGCCTAGGGGTGCACGAACCTAAGGCTAGCGGAGCCCTAGCCTAAGCCTAGGTGTGCCCTAGCCTAAGGCTAGGGGAGCCCTAGCCTACGCTAGGGGATCCCTGGAAAAAGCCTAGGGGTGCCCTGGCCTAAGGATAGGGGAGCACTAGTCTAAGGCTAGGGGAGCCCTAGCATAAGTCTACGGGAGCCCTAGCCTAAGGCTAGGGGAGCCCTAGCCTTAGCCTAAGCCTAAAGGTACCCTACCCTAAGCCTAGGGGTGCCATAGCCTAAGTCTACGGGAGCCCTAGCCTAAGCCTAGGCGTGCCCTAGCCTAAGGCTAGGGGAGCCGTAGCCTAAGTATAGGGGAGCCCTAGCCTAAGGTTGGGGAGTCCTAGCCTTAAACTAAGCTTAGGGGTGCCCTAGCCTAATACGAGGGGAGCCCTAGCCTTAGCCTAAGCCTATGGGTGCCCTAGCCTAAGCCTATGGATGCCCTAGCCTAAGGCTAAGGGAGCCCTAACCTAAGCCAAGGGGTGCCCTAGCCTAAGGCTAGGGGAGACCTAGCCTTAGCCTAAGCCTAAGGGTGCCCTAGCCTAAAGTTAGGGGAGCCCTAGCCTAAGGCTAGGGGAGACCTAGCCTAAGGCTAATGGAGCCCTAGCCTAAGCCTAGGGGTGCCCGAGCCTAAGCCAAGGGGTGCCCTAGCCAAAGGCTAGGAGAGCCCTAGCCTAAGGCTAGGGGAGGCCTAGCCTTAGCCTAAGCCTAGGGATGCCCTTGCCTAAGGCTTGGGGAGCCTTTGATCTAGGCTAAGGCTAGGGGAGCTCTAGCCTAAGACTAGGGGAGCCCTAGCCTTAGCCTAAGCCTAGGGGTGCCTTAACCTAAGGCTAGGAGAGCCTTAGCGTTAGCCTAGGCCTAGGGGTGACCTATCCAAGGCTAGGGGAGCCCTAGCCTAATGCTAGGGGAGACCTAGCCTAAGGCTAGAGGAGACCTAGCCTTAGCCTAAGCCTAGGGGTGCCCTAGCCTAAGGCTAGGGGATCCCTAGCCTTAGCCTAAGACTAGGGCTGCCCTAGCCTAAGGCTAGGGGAGCCCTAGCCTTACCCTAAGCCTAGCGGAGCCCTAGACTAAGTCTAGGGGAGCCCTAGACTTACCCTAAGCCTTTGGGTACCCTAGCCTAAGGCTAGGGGAGCCTTAGACTAAGCCTAGGGGTGCCCTAGCTTAAGGCTAGGGGAGCCCTAGCCTTAGCCTAAGCCTAGGGGTGCCCTAGCCTAAGGCTAGGGGTGCCCTAGCCTAAGGCTAGGGGAGCCCTAGCCTAAGGCTAGGGGAGCCCTAGGATTAGCCCAAGCCTAGGGGTGCCCTTGCGTAAGGCTAGGGGAGCCCTAGCCTTAGTCTAAGCCTAAAGGTGCCCTAGACTAAGCCTAGGGGTGCCATAGCCTAAGGCTAGGCGAGCCCTAGCCTAAGGCTAGGGGAGCCGTAACCTTAGCCTAAGCCTAGGGTGCCCTAACGTAAGGCTAAGGGAGCAAGAGCCTAAGGCTAGGGGAGCCCTAGCCTTAGCCTAAGCCTAGGGGTGCCCTACCCTAAGGCTTGGGGAGCCCTAGCCTTAGGCTAGGGGAGCCCTAGCCTAAGGCTAAGGGAACCCTAGCCTAAGCCTAGGGGTGCCGTAACCTAAAGCTAGGGGAGCCCTAACCTAAGCCTAGGTGTGCCCTAGCCTAAGGCTAAGGGAACCCTAGCCTAAGCCTAGGGGTGCCCTAACATAAAGCTAGGGGAGTCCTAGCCTAAGCCTAGGGGTGCCCTAGCCAAAGGTTAGGGGAGACCTATCCTAAGCCGAGGGGTGCCAGAGCCTAAGCCTAGGGGTGCCCTAGCCTAAGGCTAGGAGAGCCCTAGCCTAAGCCTAGGGGAGCCTTAGCCTAAGGCTAGGGGAGCCCTAGACTTAACCTAAGCCTAGGGGTGACATACCCTAAGTCTAGGGGAGCCCTAGCCAGAGGCTAGGGGAGCCCTAGCCCTAGCCTAAGCCTAGGGGTACCCGAGCCTAAGGCTAGGGGAGCCCTAGCCTAAGGATAGGGGAGCCCTAGTTTAAGGATAGGGGAGCCCTAGCCTAAGGTTATGGGAGCCCTGGACTAAGCCTAGGGGTACCCTAGCCTGAGGATAGGGGAGCACTAGCCTAAGGCTAGGGGAGCCCTATCCTAAGTCTGGGGAGCCCTAGCATAAGGCTAGGGGTGCCTGAGCCTAAGGCTAGGGTAGCCCTAGCCTTAGCCTAAGCTTAGGGGTGCCCTAGCCTAAGACTAGGGGAGCCCTAGCCTTAGCCTACGCCTATGGGTGCCCTAGCCTAAGCCTATGGGTGCCCTAGCCTAAGGCTAGGGAAGCCCTAGCCTTATCCTAAGCCTAGGGGTGCCCGATCCTAAGGCTAGGGGAGCCCTAGCCTAAGTCTAGGGGTGCCCTAGCCTAAGGCTATTAGAGCCCTAGCCTAAGGTTAGGGGAGCCCTAGCCTTAGCCTATGCCTATGGGTGCCATAGCCTAAGGCTAGGGGTGCCCTAGCCTAAGGCTAGGGGAGCTTTAGCCTAAGGCTAGGGCAGCCCTTGCCTAAGGCTAGGGGAGCCCTAGGCTTAGCCTAAGCCTAAAGGTGACCTAGCCTAAGGCAAGGGGAGCCCTAGCCTTAGACTAAGCCTAAAGGTGCCCTAGACCAAGCCTAGGGGTGCCATATGCTAAGGCTAGGGGAGCAAGATCCTAAGGCTAGGGGAGCCCTAGCCTTAGCCTAAGCCTAGGGGTGCCCTACCCTAAGGCTAGGGGAGCCCTAGCCTTAGCCTAAGCCTAGGGGAGCCCTAGCCTAAGGCTAAGGGAATCCTAGCCTAAGCCTATGGGTGCCCTAACCTAAAGCTAGGGGAGTCCTAGCCTACGCTTAGGGGTGCCCAAACCTAAGTCTAGGGGAGCCCTAACCTTAGGCTAGGGGAGCCCTAGCCTAAGTCTAAGGGAACCCTAGCCTAAGCCTAGGGGTTCCCTAACCTAAAGCTAGGGGAGTCCTAGCCTAAGCCTAGGGGTGCCCTAGCCAAAGGTTAGGGGAGACCTATCCTAAGCCGAGGGTTGCCAGAGCCTAAGCCTACGGGTGCCCTAGCCTAAGGCTAGGGGGGCCTTAGCCTAAGGCTAGGGGAGACCTAGCCTTAGCCTAAGCCTAGGGGTGCCCTAGCCTACGGCTAGGGGAGCCCTAGCCTAAGGCTAACGGACCCCTAGCCTAATCCTATGGGTGCCCTAACCTAAGGCTAGGGGAGTCCTAGCCTAAGCCTAGGGGTGCCATAGCCAAAGGCTAGGGGAGACCTATCCTAAGCCTAGGGGAGCCCTAGCCTAAGCCTAGGGGTCCCCGAACCTAAGGCTAGGGGAGCCCTAGCCTAAGCCTAGGTGTGCCCTAGCCTAAGACTAGGGGAGCCCTAGCCTACGGTTAGGGGAGCCCTTGACTAAGCCTAGGTGTGCCCTGGCCTAAGGGTAGGGGAGCCCTAGCCTAAGGCTAGTGGAGCCCTAACCTAAGTCTAGGGGTGCCCGAGCCTAAGCTTAGGGGAGCCGTAGCCTAAGCCTAGGGGTGCCCTAGCCTAAGTCTAGGGGAGCGCTAGCCTTAGCCTAAGCCTAGCTGTGCCCTAGCCTAAGGCTAGGGGAGCCCTAGCCTAGGGTTAGGGGAGCCCTAGCCAAAGGCTAGGGGAGCCCTAGCCTAAGGCTAGGGGAGCGCTAGCCCTAGCCTAAGCCTAAAGGTGCCCTAGCCTAAGTCTAGGGGAGCACTAGCCTTAGCCTAAGCCTAAAGGTGCCCGAACCTAAGGCAAAGGGAGCCCTAGCCTAAGGCTAGGGGAGCCCTAGCCTTAGCCTAACCCTAGGGGTGCCCTAGCCTAAGGCTAAGGGAACCCTAGCCTAATCCTATGGGTGCCCTAACCTAAGGCTAGGGGAGTCCTAGCCTAAGCCTAGGGGTGCCATAGCCAAAGGCTAGGGGAGACTTATTCTAAGCCTAGGGGAGCCCTAGCCTAAGCCTAGGGGTCCCCGAACCTAAGGCTAGGGGAGCCCTAGCGTAAGCCTAAGTGTGCCCTAGCCTAAGACTAGGGGAGCCCTAGCCTAAGGCTAGGGGAGCCCTTGACTATGCCTAGGGGTGCCCTGGCCTAAGGGTAGGGGAGCCCTAGCCTAAGGCTAGTGGAGCCCTAACCTAAGTCTAGGGGTGCCCGAGCGTAAGCTTAGGGGAGCCGTAGCCTAAGCCTAGGGGTGCCCTAGCCTAAGTCTAGGGAGCCCTAGCCTTAGCCTAAGCCTATGGGTGCCTTAGCCTAAGGCTAGGGGAACCCTAGCCTAAGCCTAGGTGTGCCTTAGCCTAAGGCTAGGGGAGCCCTAGCCTACGCTAGGGGAGCCCTGGAATAAGCCTAGGGGTGCCCTGGCCTAAGGATAGGGGAGCACTAGTCTAAGGCTAGGGGAGCCCTAGCATAAGTCTACGGCAGCCCTAGCCTAAGGCTAGGGGAGCCCTAGCCTTAGCCTAAGCCTAAAGGTGCCCTAGCCTAAGCCTAGGCGTGCCCTAGCCTTAGGCTAGGGGAGCCCTAGCGTTAGCCTAAGCCTAGGGGTGCCCTAACCTAAGGCTAGGTGAGCCCAAGCCTAAGCCTAGGGCTGCCATACCTAAGGCCAGGGGAGCCCTAGCCTTAGCCTAAGCCTATGGGTGCCCTAGCCTAAGCCTATGGGTGCCCTAGCCTAAGGCTAGGGGAGCCCTAGCCTAAGCCAAGGGGTGCCCTAGCCTAAGGCTAGGGGAGCCCTAGCCTTAGCCTAAGCCTAGGGGTGCCCTAGCCTAAGATTAGGGGAGCCCTAGCTTAAGGCTAGGGGAGACCTAGCCTAAGGCTAATGGAGCCCTAGCCTAAGCCTAGGAGTGCCCGAGCCTAAGCCAAGGGGTGCCCTAGCCAAAGGCTTGGAGTGCCCTAGCCTAAGGATAGGGGAGGCCTAGCCTTAGCCTAAGCCTAGGGATGCCCTTGCCTAAGGCTAGGGGAGCCCTAGCCTTAGCCTAAGCCTAGGGGTGCCCTAGCCTAAGGCTAGGGGAGCCCTAGCCTAAGTCTAGGGGAGCCCTAGCCTTAGCCTAAGCCTATGGGTGCCCTAGCCTAAGGCTTGAGGAGCCTTTGATCTAGGATAAGGATAGGGGAGCTCTAGCCTAAGGCTAGGGGAGCCCTAGCCTTAGCCTAAGCCTAGGGGTGCCCTAGCCTAAGGCTAGGAGAGCCCTAGCGTTAGCCTAGGCCTAGGGGTGCCCTATCCAAGGCTAGGGGAGCCCTAGCCTAATGTTAAGGGAGCCCTAGCCTAAGGCTAGGGGAGACCTAGCCTTAGCCTAAGCCTAGGGGTGCCCTAACCTAAGGCTAGGAGAGCCCTAGCGTTAGCCTAGGCCTAGGGGTGCCCTATCCAAGGCTAGGGGAGCCCTAGCCTAATGTTAGGGGAGCCCTAGCCAAAGACTAGTGGAGACCTAGCCTTAGCCTAAGCCTAGGGGTGCCCTAGCCTAAGGCTAGGGGAGCCCTAGCCTTAGCCTAAGCCTAGGGGAGCCCTAGCCTAAGGCTAAGGGAACCCTAGCCTAAGCCTATGGGTGCCCTAACCTAAAGCTAGGGGAGTCCTAGCCTACGCCTAGGGGTGCCCAAACCTAAGTCTAGGGGAGCCCTACCCTTAGGCTAGGGGAGCCCTAGCCTAAGTCTAAGGGAACCCTAGCCTAAGCCTAGTGGTTCCCTAACCTAAAGCTAGGGGAGTCCTAGCCTAAGCCTAGGGGTGCCCTAGCCAAAGGTAAGGTGGAAACCTATCCTAAGCCGAGGGGTGCCAGAGCCTAAGCCTACGGGTGCCCTAGCCTAAGGCTAGGAGAGCCCTAGCCTAAGGCTAGGGGGTCCTTAGCCTAAGGCTAGGGGAGACCTATCCTTAGCCTAAGCCTAGGGGTGCCCTAGCCTACGGCTAGGGGAGCCCTAGCCTAAGGCTAAGGGAACCCTAGCCTAATCCTATGGGTGCCCTAACCTAAGACTAGGGGAGTCCTAGCCTAAGCCTAGGGGTGCCATAGCCAAAGGCTAGGGGAGACCTATCCTAAGCCTAGGGGAGCCCTAGCCTAAGCCTAGGGGTCCCCGAACCTAAGGCTAGGGGAGCCCTAGCCTAAACCTAGGTGTGCCCTAGCCTAAGACTAGGGGAGCCCTAGCCTACGGCTAGAGGAGCCCTTGACTAAGCCTAGGTGTGCCCTGGCCTAAGGGTAGGGGAGCCCTAGCCTAAGGCTAGTGGAGCCCTAACCTAAGTCTAGGGGTGCCCGAGCCTAAGCTTAGGGGAGCCGTAGCCTAAGCCTAGGGGTGCCCTAGCCTAAGTCTAGGGGAGCCCTAGCCTTAGCCTAAGCCTATGGGTGCCCTAGCCTAAGGCTTGGGGAACCTTAGCCTAAGGCTAGAGGAGCCCTAGCCTAAGGCTATGGGAGCCCTAGCCTTAATCTAGGGGAGCCCTAGCCTAAGGCTAAGGGAACCCAAGCCTAAGCCTAGGGGTGCCCTAACCTAAGGCTAGGGGAGTCCTAGCCTATGCTAGGGGAGCCCTGGAATAAGCCTAGGGGTGCCCTGGCATAAGGATAGGGGAGTACTAGTCTAAGGCTAGGGGAGGCCTAGCATAAGTCTATGGCAGCCCTAGCCTAAGGCTAGGGGAGCCCTAGCCTAAGGCTAGGGGAGCCCTAGCCTTAGCCTAAGCCTAAAGGTGCCCTAGCCTAAGCCTAGGCGTGCCCTATCCTTAGGCTATGGGAGCCCTAGCCTTAGCCTAAGCCTAGGGGTGCCCTAACTTAAGGCTAGGTGAGCCCAATCCTAAGCCTAGGGCTGCCATACCTAAGGCTAGGGGAGCCCTAGCCTTAGGCTAAGCCTATGGGTGCCCTAGCCTAAGCCTATGGGTGCCCTAGCCTAAGGCTAGGGGAGCCCTAGCCTAAGCCAAGGGGTGCCCTAGCCTAAGGCTAGGGGAGCCCTAGCCTTAGCCTAAGCCTAGGGGTGCCCTAGCCTAAGGTTAGGGGAGCCCTAGCTTAAGGCTAGGGGAGACCTAGCTTAAGGCTAATGGAGCCCTAGCCTAAGCCTAGGGGTGCCCGAGCCTAAGCCAAGGGGTGCCCTAGCCAAAGGCTAGGAGAGCCCTAGCCTAAGGCTAGGAGAGGCCTAGCCTTAGCCTAAGCCTAGGGATGCCCTTGCATAAGGCTAGGGGAGCCCTAGCCTTAGCCTAAGCCTAGGGGTGCCCTAGCCTAAGGCTACGGGAGCCCTAGCCTAAGGCTAGGGGAGCCCTAGCCTAAGTCTAGGGGAGCCCTAGCCTTAGCCTAAGCCTATGGGTGCCCTAGCGTAAGGCTTGAGGAGCCTTTGATCTAGGCTAAGGATAGGGGAGCTCTAGCCTAAGGCTAGGGGAGCCCTAGCCTTAGCCTAAGCCTAGGGGTGCCCTAGCCTAAGGCTAGGAGAGCCCTAGCGTTAGCCAGGGCTAGGGGTGCCCTATCCAAGGCTAGGGGAGCCCTAGCCTAATGTTAGGGGAGCCCTAGCCTAAGGCTAGGGGAGACCTAGCCTTAGCCTAAGCCTAGGGGTGCCCCAGCCTAAGGCTAGGGGAGCCCTAGCCTTAGCCTAAGCCTAGGGGAGCCCTAGCCTAAGGCTAAGGGAACCCTAGCCTAAGCCTATGGGTGCCCTACCCTAAAGCTAGGGGAGTCCTAGCCTACGCCTAGGGGTGCCCAAACCTAAGTCTAGGGGAGCCCTACCCTAAGCCTAGGTGTGCCCTAGCCTAATGCTAGGGGAGCCCTAGCCTAAGGCTAGGGGAGCCCTAACCTTAGGCTAGGGGAGCCCTAGCCTAAGTCTAAGGGATCCCTAACCTAAGCCTAGGGGTTCCCTAACCTAAAGCTAGGGGAGTCCTAGCCTAAGCCTAGGGGTGCCCTAGCCAAAGGTTAGGGGAGACCTATCCTAAGCCGAGGGGTGCCAGAGCCTAAGCCTACGGGTGCCCTAGCCTGAGGCTAGGGGAGCCCTAGCCTTACCCTAAGCCTAGGGGTGCCCTAGCCTAAGGCTAGGGGAGCCTTAGCCCTAGCCTAAGCCTATGGGTGCCCTAGCCTAAGCGTAGGGGTGCCATAGCCTAAGGCTAGGGGAGCCCTAGCCTTAGCCTAAGCTTAAAGGTGCCCTAGCCTAAGCCTAGGGGTAACATAGCCTAAGGCTATGGGAGCCCTAGCCTAAGGCTAGGGGAGCCCTAGCCTTAGCCTAAGCCAAGGGTGCCCTAACGTAAGGCTAGGGGAGCAAGAGCCTAAGGGTAGGGGAGCCCTAGCCTTAGTCTAAGCCTAGGGGTGTCCTAGCCTAAGGCTAGGGGAGCCCTAGCCTTAATCTAGGGGAGCCCTAGCCTAAGGCTAAGGGAACCCAAGCCTAAGCCTAGGGGTGCCCTAACCTAAGGCTAGGGGAGTCTTAGCCTAAGCCTAGGGGTGCCCTAGCCAAAGGCTAGGGGAGACCTATCCTAAGCCTAGGGGAGCCCTAGCCTAAGCCTAGGGGTGCACGAACCTAAGGCTAGCGGAGCCCTAGCCTAAGCCTAGGTGTGCCCTAGCCTAAGGCTAGGGGAGCCCTAGCCTACGCTAGGGGATCCCTGGAAAAAGCCTAGGGGTGCCCTGGCCTAAGGATAGGGGAGCACTAGTCTAAGGCTAGGGGAGCCCTAGCATAAGTCTACGGGAGCCCTAGCCTAAGGCTAGGGGAGCCCTAGCCTTAGCCTAAGCCTAAAGGTACCCTACCCTAAGCCTAGGGGTGCCATAGCCTAAGTCTACGGGAGCCCTAGCCTAAGCCTAGGCGTGCCCTAGCCTAAGGCTAGGGGAGCCGTAGCCTAAGTATAGGGGAGCCCTAGCCTAAGGTTGGGGAGTCCTAGCCTTAAACTAAGCTTAGGGGTGCCCTAGCCTAATACGAGGGGAGCCCTAGCCTTAGCCTAAGCCTATGGGTGCCCTAGCCTAAGCCTATGGATGCCCTAGCCTAAGGCTAAGGGAGCCCTAACCTAAGCCAAGGGGTGCCCTAGCCTAAGGCTAGGGGAGACCTAGCCTTAGCCTAAGCCTAAGGGTGCCCTAGCCTAAAGTTAGGGGAGCCCTAGCCTAAGGCTAGGGGAGACCTAGCCTAAGGCTAATGGAGCCCTAGTCTAAGCCTAGGGGTGCCCGAGCCTAAGCCAAGGGGTGCCCTAGCCAAAGGCTAGGAGAGCCCTAGCCTAAGGCTAGGGGAGGCCTAGCCTTAGCCTAAGCCTAGGGATGCCCTTGCCTAAGGCTTGGGGAGCCTTTGATCTAGGCTAAGGCTAGGGGAGCTCTAGCCTAAGACTAGGGGAGCCCTAGCCTTAGCCTAAGCCTAGGGGTGCCTTAACCTAAGGCTAGGAGAGCCTTAGCGTTAGCCTAGGCCTAGGGGTGACCTATCCAAGGCTAGGGGAGCCCTAGCCTAATGCTAGGGGAGACCTAGCCTAAGGCTAGAGGAGACCTAGCCTTAGCCTAAGCCTAGGGGTGCCCTAGCCTAAGGCTAGGGGATCCCTAGCCTTAGCCTAAGACTAGGGCTGCCCTAGCCTAAGGCTAGGGGAGCCCTAGCCTTACCCTAAGCCTAGCGGAGCCCTAGACTAAGTCTAGGGGAGCCCTAGACTTACCCTAAGCCTTTGGGTACCCTAGCCTAAGGCTAGGGGAGCCTTAGACTAAGCCTAGGGGTGCCCTAGCTTAAGGCTAGGGGAGCCCTAGCCTTAGCCTAAGCCTAGGGGTGCCCTAGCCTAAGGCTAGGGGTGCCCTAGCCTAAGGCTAGGGGAGCCCTAGCCTAAGGCTAGGGGAGCCCTAGGATTAGCCCAAGCCTAGGGGTGCCCTTGCGTAAGGCTAGGGGAGCCCTAGCCTTAGTCTAAGCCTAAAGGTGCCCTAGACTAAGCCTAGGGGTGCCATAGCCTAAGGCTAGGCGAGCCCTAGCCTAAGGCTAGGGGAGCCGTAACCTTAGCCTAAGCCTAGGGTGCCCTAACGTAAGGCTAAGGGAGCAAGAGCCTAAGGCTAGGGGAGCCCTAGCCTTAGCCTAAGCCTAGGGGTGCCCTACCCTAAGGCTTGGGGAGCCCTAGCCTTAGGCTAGGGGAGCCCTAGCCTAAGGCTAAGGGAACCCTAGCCTAAGCCTAGGGGTGCCGTAACCTAAAGCTAGGGGAGCCCTAACCTAAGCCTAGGTGTGCCCTAGCCTAAGGCTAAGGGAACCCTAGCCTAAGCCTAGGGGTGCCCTAACATAAAGCTAGGGGAGTCCTAGCCTAAGCCTAGGGGTGCCCTAGCCAAAGGTTAGGGGAGACCTATCCTAAGCCGAGGGGTGCCAGAGCCTAAGCCTAGGGGTGCCCTAGCCTAAGGCTAGGAGAGCCCTAGCCTAAGCCTAGGGGAGCCTTAGCCTAAGGCTAGGGGAGCCCTAGACTTAACCTAAGCCTAGGGGTGACATACCCTAAGTCTAGGGGAGCCCTAGCCAGAGGCTAGGGGAGCCCTAGCCCTAGCCTAAGCCTAGGGGTACCCGAGCCTAAGGCTAGGGGAGCCCTAGCCTAAGGATAGGGGAGCCCTAGTTTAAGGATAGGGGAGCCCTAGCCTAAGGTTATGGGAGCCCTGGACTAAGCCTAGGGGTACCCTAGCCTGAGGATAGGGGAGCACTAGCCTAAGGCTAGGGGAGCCCTATCCTAAGTCTGGGGAGCCCTAGCATAAGGCTAGGGGTGCCTGAGCCTAAGGCTAGGGTAGCCCTAGCCTTAGCCTAAGCTTAGGGGTGCCCTAGCCTAAGACTAGGGGAGCCCTAGCCTTAGCCTACGCCTATGGGTGCCCTAGCCTAAGCCTATGGGTGCCCTAGCCTAAGGCTAGGGAAGCCCTAGCCTTATCCTAAGCCTAGTGGTGCCCGATCCTAAGGCTAGGGGAGCCCTAGCCTAAGTCTAGGGGTGCCCTAGCCTAAGGCTATTAGAGCCCTAGCCTAAGGTTAGGGGAGCCCTAGCCTTAGCCTATGCCTATGGGTGCCATAGCCTAAGGCTAGGGGTGCCCTAGCCTAAGGCTAGGGGAGCTTTAGCCTAAGGCTAGGGCAGCCCTTGCCTAAGGCTAGGGGAGCCCTAGGCTTAGCCTAAGCCTAAAGGTGACCTAGCCTAAGGCAAGGGGAGCCCTAGCCTTAGACTAAGCCTAAAGGTGCCCTAGACCAAGCCTAGGGGTGCCATATGCTAAGGCTAGGGGAGCAAGATCCTAAGGCTAGGGGAGCCCTAGCCTTAGCCTAAGCCTAGGGGTGCCCTACCCTAAGGCTAGGGGAGCCCTAGCCTTAGCCTAAGCCTAGGGGAGCCCTAGCCTAAGGCTAAGGGAATCCTAGCCTAAGCCTATGGGTGCCCTAACCTAAAGCTAGGGGAGTCCTAGCCTACGCTTAGGGGTGCCCAAACCTAAGTCTAGGGGAGCCCTAACCTTAGGCTAGGGGAGCCCTAGCCTAAGTCTAAGGGAACCCTAGCCTAAGCCTAGGGGTTCCCTAACCTAAAGCTAGGGGAGTCCTAGCCTAAGCCTAGGGGTGCCCTAGCCAAAGGTTAGGGGAGACCTATCCTAAGCCGAGGGTTGCCAGAGCCTAAGCCTACGGGTGCCCTAGCCTAAGGCTAGGAGAGCCCTAGCCTAAGGCTAGGGGGGCCTTAGCCTAAGGCTAGGGGAGACCTAGCCTTAGCCTAAGCCTAGGGGTGCCCTAGCCTACGGCTAGGGGAGCCCTAGCCTAAGGCTAACGGACCCCTAGCCTAATCCTATGGGTGCCCTAACCTAAGGCTAGGGGAGTCCTAGCCTAAGCCTAGGGGTGCCATAGCCAAAGGCTAGGGGAGACCTATCCTAAGCCTAGGGGAGCCCTAGCCTAAGCCTAGGGGTCCCCGAACCTAAGGCTAGGGGAGCCCTAGCCTAAGCCTAGGTGTGCCCTAGCCTAAGACTAGGGGAGCCCTAGCCTACGGTTAGGGGAGCCCTTGACTAAGCCTAGGTGTGCCCTGGCCTAAGGGTAGGGGAGCCCTAGCCTAAGGCTAGTGGAGCCCTAACCTAAGTCTAGGGGTGCCCGAGCCTAAGCTTAGGGGAGCCGTAGCCTAAGCCTAGGGGTGCCCTAGCCTAAGTCTAGGGGAGCGCTAGCCTTAGCCTAAGCCTATGGGTGCCCTAGCCTAAGGCTAGGGGAACCTTAGCCTAAGGCTAGGGGAGCCCTAGCCTAAGGCTATGGGAGCCCTAGCCTTAATCTAGGGGAGCCCTAGCCTAAGGCTAAGGGAACCCAAGCCTAAGCCTTGGGGTGCACTAACCTAAGGCTAGGGGAGTCCTAGCCTATGCTAGGGGAGCCCTGGAATAAGCCTAGGGGTGCCCTGGCCTAAGGATAGGGGAGTACTAGTCTAAGGCTAGGGGAGCCCTAGCATAAGTCTATGGCAGCCCTAGCCTAAGGCTAGGGGAGCCCTAGCCTTAGCCTAAGCCTAAAGGTGCCCTAGCCTAAGCCTAGGCGTGCCCTATCCTTAGGCTAGGGGAGCCCTAGCCTTAGCCTAAGCCTAGGGGTGCCCCAACCTAAGGCTAGGTGAGCCCAAGCCTAAGCCTAGGGCTGCCATACCTAAGGCTAGGGGAGCCCTAGCCTTAGGCTAAGCCTATGGGTGCCCTAGCCTAAGCCTATGGGTGCCCTAGCCTAAGGCTAGGGGAGCCCTAGCCTAAGCCAAGGGGTGCCCTAGCCTAAGGCTAGGGGAGCCCTAGCCTTAGCCTAAGCTTAGGGGTGCCCTAGCCTAAGGTTAGGGGAGCCCTAGCTTAAGGCTAGGGGAGACCTAGCCTAAGGCTAATGGAGCCCTAGCCTAAGCCTAGGGGTGCCCGAGCCTAAGCCAAGGGGTGCCCTAGCCAAAGGCTAGGAGAGCCCTAGCCTAAGGCTAGGAGAGGCCTAGCCTTAGCCTAAGCCTAGGGATGCCCTTGCATAAGGCTAGGGGAGCCCTAGCCTTAGCCTAAGCCTAGGGGTGCCCTAGCCTAAGGCTAGGGGAGCCCTAGCCTAAGTCTAGGGGAGCCCTAGCCTTAGCCTAAGCCTATGGGTGCCCTAGCGTAAGGCTTGAGGAGCCTTTGATCTAGGCTAAGGATAGGGGAGCTCTAGCCTAAGGCTAGGGGAGCCCTAGCCTTAGCCTAAGCCTAGGGGTGCCCTAGCCTAAGGCTAGGAGAGCCCTAGCGTTAGCCTAGGCCTAGGGGTGCCCTATCCAAGGCTAGGGGAGCCCTAGGCTAATGTTAGGGGAGCCCTAGCCTAAGGCTAGGGGAGACCTAGCCTTAGCCTAAGCCTAGGGGTGCCCTAGCCTAAGGCTAGGAGAGCCCTAGCGTTAGCCTAGGCCTAGGGGTGCCCTATCCAAGGCTAGGGGAGCCCTAGCCTAATGTTAGGGGAGCCCTAGCCTAAGACTAGGGGAGACCTAGCCTTAGCCTAAGCCTAGGGGTGCCCCAGCCTAAGGCTAGGGGAGCCCTAGCCTTAGCCTAAGCCTAGGGGAGCCCTAGCCTAAGGCTAAGGGAACCCTAGCCTAAGCCTATGGGTGCCCTAACCTAAAGCTAGGGGAGTCCTAGCCTACGCCTAGGGGTGCCCAAACCTAAGTCTAGGGGAGCCCTACCCTAAGCCTAGGTGTGCCCTAGCCTAATGCTAGGGAAGCCCTAGCCTAAGGCTAGGGGAGCCCTAACCTTAGGCTAGGGGAGCCCTAGCCTAAGTCTAAGGGATCCCTAACCTAAGCCTAGGGGTTCCCTAACCTAAAGCTAGGGGAGTCCTAGCCTAAGCCTAGGGGTGCCCTAGCCAAAGGTTAGGGGAGACCTATCCTAAGTCGAGGGGTGCCAGAGCCTAAGCCTACGGGTGCCCTAGCCTGAGGCTAGGAGAGCCCTAGCCTAAGGCTAGGGGGGCCTTAGCCTAAGGCTAGGGGAGCCCTAGCCTTAGCCTAAGCCTAGGGGAGCCCTAGCCTAAGGCTAAGGGAACCCTAGCCTAAGCCTATGGGTGCCCTAACCTAAAGTTAGGGGAGTCCTAGCCTACGCCTAGGGGTGCCCAAACCTAAGTCTAGGGGAGCCCTACCCTAAGCCTAGGTGTGCCCTAGCCTAAGGCTAGGGGAGCCCTAGCCTAAGGCTAGGGGAGCCCTAACCTTAGGCTAGGGGAGCCCTAGCTTAAGTCTAAGGGAACCCTAGCCTAAGCCTAGGGGTCCCTAACCTAAAGCTAGGGGAGTCCTAGCCTAAGCCTAGGGGTGCCCTAGCCAAAGGTTAGGGGAGACCTATCCTAAGCCGAGGGGTGCCAGAGCCTAAGCCTACGGGTGCCCTAGCCTAAGGCTAGGAGAGCCCTAGCCTTAGCCTAAGCCTAGGGGTGCCCTAGCCTACGGCTAGGGGAGCCTTAGCCCTAGCCTAAGCCTATGGGTGCCCTAGCCTAAGTCTTGGGGAGCCTTAGCCTAAGGCTAGCGGAGCCCTAGCCTTAGCCTAAGGCTACGGGAGCCCTAGCCTTAGCCTAAGCCTAGGGGTGATCTAGCCTAAGGCTAGGGGAGCCCTAGCCTTACCCTAAGCCTAGGGGTGCCCTAGCCTAAGGCTAGGGGAGCCTTAGCCCTAGCCTAAGCCTATGGGTGCCCTAGCCTAAGCGTAGGGGTGCCATAGCCTAAGGCTAGGGGAGCCATAGCCTTAGCCTAAGCTTAAAGGTTCCCTAGCCTAAGCCTAGGGGTAACATAGCCTAAGGCTATGGGAGCCCTAGCCTAAGGCTAGGGGAGCCCTAGCCTTAGCCTAAGCCAAGGGTGCCCTAACGTAAGGCTAGGGGAGCAAGAGCCTAAGGCTAGGGGAGCCCTAGCCTTAGTCTAAGCCTAGGGGTGTCCTAGCCTAAGGCTAGGGGAGCCCTAGCCTTAATCTAGGGGAGACTTGCCTAAGGCTAAGGGAACCCAAGCCTAAGCCTAGGGGTGCCCTAACCTAAGGCTAGGGGAGTCTTAGCCTAAGCCTAGGGGTGCCCTAGCCAAAGGCTAGGGGAGACCTATCCTAAGCCTAGGGGAGCCCTATCCTAAGCCTAGGGGTGCACGAACCTAAGGCTAGCGGAGCCCTAGCCTAAGCCTAGGTGTGCCCTAGCCTAAGGCTAGGGGAGCGCTAGCCTACGCTAGGGGATCCCTGGAATAAGCCTAGGGGTGCCCTGGCCTAAGGATAGGGGAGCACTAGTCTAAGGCTAGGGGAGCCCTAGCATAAGTCTACGGGAGCCCTAGCCTAAGGCTAGGGGAGCCCTAGCCTTAGCCTAAGCCTAAAGGTACCCTACCCTAAGCCTAGGGGTGCCATAGCCTAAGTCTACGGGAGCCCTAGCCTAAGCCTAGGCGTGCCCTAGCCTAAGGCTAGGGGAGCCCTAGCCTAAGTATAGGGGAGCCCTAGCCTAAGGTTGGGGAGTCCTAGCCTTAACCTAAGCTTAGGGGTGCCCTAGCCTAATACGAGGGGAGCCCTAGCCTTAGCCTAAGCCTATGGGTGCCCTAGCCTAAGCCTATGGATGCCCTAGCCTAAGGCTAAGGGAGCCCTAGCTTAAGCCAAGGGGTGCCCTAGCCTAAGGCTAGGGGAGACCTAGCCTTAGCCTAAGCCTAAGGGTGCCCTAGCCTAAAGTTAGGGGAGCCCTAGCCTAAGGCTAGGGGAGACCTAGCCTAAGGCTAATGGAGCCCTAGCCTAAGCCTAGGGGTGCCCGAGCCTAAGCCAAGGGGTGCCCTAGCCAAAGGCTAGGAGAGCCCTAGCCTAAGGCTAGGGGAGGCCTAGCCTTAGCCTAAGCCTAGGGATGCCCTTGCCTAAGGCTAGGGGAGCCCTAGCCTTAGCCTAAGCCTATGGGTGCCCTAGCCTAAGGCTTGGGGAGCCTTTGATCTAGGCTAAGGCTAGGGGAGCTCTAGCCTAAGACTAGGGGAGCCCTAGCCTTAGCCTAAGCCTAGGGGTGTCCTAACCTAAGGCTAGGAGAGCCTTAGCGTTAGCCTAGGCCTAGGGGTGACCTATCCAAGGCTAGGGGAGCCCTAGCCTAATGCTAGGGGAGACCTAGCCTAAGGCTAGGGGAGACCTAGCCTTAGCCTAAGCCTAGGGGTGCCCTAGCCTAAGGCTAGGGGAGCCCTAGCCTTACCCTAAGCCTAGCGGAGCCCTAGCCTAAGTCTAGGGGAGCCATAGACTTACCCTAAGCCTTTGGGTACCCTAGCCTAAGGCTAGGGGAGCCTTAGCCTAAGCCTAGGGGTGCCCTAGCCTAAGGCTAGGGGTGCCCTAGCCTAAGGCTAGGGGAGCCCTAGCCTAAGGCTAGGGGAGCCCTAGCCTAAGGCTAGGGGAGCCCTAGGCTTAGCCCAAGCCTAGGGGTGCCCTTGCGTAAGGCTAGGGGAGCCCTAGCCTTAGTCTAAGCCTAAAGGTGCCCTAGACTAAGCCTAGGGGTGCCATAGCCTAAGGCTAGGTGAGCCCTAGCCTAAGGCTAGGGGAGCCGTAACCTTAGCCTAAGCCTAGGGGTGCCCTAACGTAAGGCTAAGGGAGCAAGAGCCTAAGGCTAGGGGAGCCCTAGCCTTAGCCTAAGCCTAGGGGTGCCCTATCCTAAGGCTAGGGGAGCCCTAGCCTTAGGCTAGGGGAGCCCTAGCCTTAGGCTAGGGGAGCCCTAGCCTAAGGCAAAGGGAACCCTAGCCTAAGCCTAGGGGTGCCGTAACCTAAAGCTAGGGGAGCCCTAACCTAAGCCTAGGTGTGCCCTAGCCTAAGGCTAGGGGAGCCCTAGCCTAAGGCTAGGGGAGCCCTAAACTTAGGCTAGGGCAGCCCTAGCCTAAGGCTAAGGGAACCCTAGCCTAAGCCTAGGGGTGCCCTAACGTAAAGCTAGGGGAGTCCTAGCCTAAACCTAGGGGTGCCCTAGCCAAAGGTTAGGGGAGACCTATCCTAAGCCGAGGGGTGCCAGAGCCTAAGCCTAGGGGTGCCCTAGCCTAAGGCTAGGAGAGCCCTAGCCTAAGGCTAGGGGAGCCTTAGCCTAAGGCTAGGGGCGCCCTAGACTTAACCTAAGCCTAGGGGTGACATACCCTAAGTCTAGGGGAGCCCTAGCCAGAGGCTAGGGGAGCGCTAGCCCTAGCCTAAGCCTAGGGGTGCCCGAGCCTAAGGCTGGGGAGCCCTAGCCTAAGGATAGGGGAGCCCTAGTTTAAGGATAGGGGAGCCCTAGCCTAAGGCTATGGGAGCCCTGGACTAAGCCTAGGGGTACCCTAGCCTAAGGATAGGGGAGCACTAGCCTAAGGCTAGGGGAGCCCTAACCTAAGTCTGGGGAGCCCTAGCATAAGGCTAGGGGTGCCTGAGCCTAAGGCTAGGGTAGCCCTAGCCTTAGCCTAAGCTTAGGGGTGCCCTAGCCTAAGACTAGGGGAGCCCTAGCCTTAGCCTACGCCTATGGGTGCCCTAGCCTAAGCCTATGGGTGCCCTAGCCTAAGGCTAGGGAAGCCCTAGCCTTATCCTAAGCCTAGGGGTGCCCGATCCTAAGGCTAGGGGAGCCCTAGCCTAAGCCCAGGGGTGCCCTAGCCTAAGGCTATTAGAGCCCTAGCCTAAGGTTAGGGGAGCCCTAGCCTTAGCCTATGCCTATGGGTGCCATAGCCTAAGGCTAGGGGAGCCCTAGCCTAAGGCTAGGGGAGCCCTAGCCTAAGGCTAGGGGAGCCCTAGGCTTAGCCTAAGCCTAAAGGTGACCTAGCCTAAGGCAAGGGGAGCCCTAGCCTTAGACTAAGCCTAAAGGTGCCCTAGACCAAGCCTAGGGGTGCCATAGGCTAAGGCTAGGGGAGCCCTAGTCTAAGGCTAGGGGAGCCCTAGCCTTAGCCTAAACCTAGGGGTGCCCTAACGTAAGGCTAGGGGAGCAAGATCCTAAGGCTAGGGGAGCCCTAGCCTTAGCCTAAGCCTAGGGGTGCCCTACCCTAAGGCTAGGGGAGCCCTAGCCTTAGGCTAGGGGAGCCCTAGCCTAAGGCTAAGGGAACCCTAGCCTAAGCCTAGGGGTGCCCTAACCTAAACCTAGGGGAGTCCTAGCCTAAGCCTAGGGGTGCCCTAGTCAAAGGCTAGGGGAGACCTATCCTAAGCCGAGGGGTGCCAGAGCTTAAGCCTAGGGGTGCCCTAGCCTAAGGCTAGGAGAGCCCTAGCCTAAGGCTAGGGGAGCCTTAGCCTAAGGCTAGGGGAGCCCTAGACTTAGCCTAAGCCTAGGGGTGACATATCCTAAGGCTAGGGGACCCCTAACCAGAGGCTAGGGGAGCCATAGCCATAGCGTAAGCCTAGGGATGCCCGAGCCTTAGGCTAGGGGAGCCCTAGCCGGGGGCTAGGGGAGCCCTAGCCCTAGCCTAAGCCTAGGGGTGCCCTAGCCTAAGGCTAGGAGAGCACTAGCCTAAGGGTAGGGGAGCCCTAGCCTTAGCATATGCCTAGGGGTGCCATAGCCTAAGGCTATGGGAGCCCTATCCTAAGGCTATGGGAGCCCTAGCCTAAGGCTAGGGGAGCCCTAGCCTAAGGCTAGGGGAGCCCTAGACTTAGCCTAAGCCTAGGGGTACCCTAGCCTAAGGATAGGGGAGCCCTAGCCTAAGCCGAAAGGTGACCTAGCCTAAGGCTAGTGTAGCCCTAGCCTTAGCATAAGCCTAAAGGTTCCCTTGGCTAAGGCTAGGGGAGCCCTAGCGTTAGCCTAGGCTTAGGGTTGGCCTATCCAATGTTAGGGGAGACCTAGCCTAAGACTAGGGGAACCCTACCCTTAGCCTAAGCCTAGGGGTGCCCTAACGTAAGGCTAGGGGTGCCCGAGCCTAAGGCTTGGGGAGCCTGAGCCTAAGGCTAAGGGAGCCCGAACCTAGGGCTAGGAGTGCCCTAGCCTAAGGCTAGGGGAGCCTTAGCCTTAGCCTAAGCCTAGGGGTGCCCTAGCCTAAGGCTAGGGTAGCTCTAGCCTAAGGCTAGGGGAGCCTTAGCCTTAGCCTAAGCCTAGGGGTGCCCTAGCCTAAGGCTAGGGTAGCACTAGCGTTAGCCTAGGCCTAGGGGTGCTCTATCCAAGGCTAGGGGAGCCCTAGCCTAAGGATAGGGGAGCCCTAGCCTTAGCCTAAGCCCAGGGGTGCCCTAGCCTAATGCTAGAGGAGCCCTAGCCTAATGCTATGGGAGCCCTAGCCTAAGGCTAGGGGAGCCCTAGCCTTAGCCTAAGCCTAGGGGTGCCCTAGCCTAAGGCAAGGGGAGCCCAAGCCTAAGGCTAGGGGAGCCCTAGCCTAAGCCTAGGGGTGCCCTAGCCTAAGGCTAGGGGAGCCCTAGCCTAAGCCTAGGGGTGCCCTAGCCTAAGGCTAGGGGAGCCCTAGCCTTAGACTAAGCCTAGTTGTGCCCTAGCCTAAGGCTAGGGGAGCCCTAGGCTAAGGCTGAGGGAACCCTAGCCTAAGGCTAGGGGAGCCCTAGCCTAAGCCTAAAGGTGCCCTAGCCTAAGGCTAGGGGAGCCCTAGGCTTAGCATAAGCCTAGAGGTGCCCTAGGCTAAGGCTAGGGAACCCTAGCGTTAGCCTAGGCCTAGGGGTGCCCTATCCAATGCTAGGGCAGCCCTAGCCTAAGGCTAGGGGTGCCCTAGTCTTAGCCTAAGCCTAGGGGTGCCATAGCCTACGGTTACGGGAGCCCTAGCCTAAGGCTATGGGAGCCCTAGCCTAAGGCTAGGGGAGCCCTAGGCTTAGCCTAAGCCTAGGGGTACCCTACCCTAAGGCTAGGGGAGCCCTAGCCGGGGCTAGGGGAGTCCTAGCCCTAGCCTAAGCCTATGGGTGCCCGAGCCTAAGGCTCGGGGAGCCCTAGCCTAAGGATAGGGGAGCCCAAGCCTAAGGATAGGGGAGCCCTTGCCTAAGGTTATGGGAGCCCTGGACTAAGCCTAGGGGTGCCCTGGCCTCAGGATAGGGGAGCACCAGCCTAAGGCTAGGGGAGCCCTAGCCTAAGGCTAGGGGAGCCCAAGCCTACGCCTAGGGGTGCCATACCTAAGGCTAGGGTAGCCCTAGCCTTAGCCCAAGCCTATGGGTTCCATAGCCTAAGCCTATGGTGCCCTAGCCTAAGGCTAGGGGAGGCCTAGCCTTATCCTAAGCCTAGGGGTGCCCGAACCTAAGGCTAGGGGAGGCCTAGCCTAAGCCTAGGGGTGCCCTAGCCTAAGGCTAGGAGAGCTCTTGCCTAAGGTTAGGAGAGCCCTAGCCTTAGCCTAAGCCTAGGGGTGCCCTAGCCTTCGCCTAAGCCTAGGGGTGCCCTAGCCTAAGGCTAGGGGAGCCCTAGCCTTAGCTTAAGCCTAGGGGTGCCCTAGCCTAAGGCTAGGGGAGCCCTAGCCTTAGCCTAAGCCTAGGGGTGCCCTAGCCTAAGGCTAGGGGAGCCCTAGCCTAAGGCTAGGGGAGCCTTAGCCTAAGGCTAGGGGAGCCCTAGCCTAAGGCTAGGGGAGCCCTAGCTTAAGGCTAGGGGAGGACTAGCCTAAGGCTAGGGGAGCCCTAGCCTTAGCCTAAGCCTATGGGTGCCCTAGCCTAAGGCTTGGGGAGCCTTAGCCTAAGGCTTGGGGAACCCTAGCCTTAGCCTAAGCCTAGGGGTGGTCTAGCCTAAGGCTAGGGGAGCCCTAGCCTAAGGCTAGGGGAGCCTTAGCTTTAGCCTAAGCCTAGGGGTGCCCTAGCCTAAGGCTAGGGTAGCACTCGCGTTAGCCTAGGCCTAGGGGCGCTCTATCCAAGGCTAGGGGAACCCTAGCCTAAGCCTAGGGGTGCCCTAGCCTAAGGCTAGGGGAGCCCTAGCCTAAGCCTAGGGGTGCCCTAGCCTAAGGCTAGGGGAGCCCTAGCCTTAGACTAAGCCAAGTTGTGCCCTAGCCTAAGGCTAGGGGAGCCCTAAGCTAATGCTGAGGGAGCCCTAGCCTAAGGGTAGGGGAGCCCTAGCCTAAGCCTAAAGGTGCCCTAGCCTAAGGCTAGGGGAGCCCTAGCCTTAACATATGCCTAGAGGTGCCCTAGGCTAAGGCTAGGGAACCCTAGCGTTAGCCTAGGCCTAACGGTGCCCTATCCAATGCTAGCGGAGCCCTAGCCTAAGGCTAGGGGAGCCCTAGCCTAAGGCTAGGGGAGCCGTAGCCTTAGCCTAAGCCTAGGGGTGCCATAGCCTAAGGTTATGGGAGCCCCAGCCTAAGGCTATGGGAGCCCTAGCCTAAGGCTAGGGGAGCCCTAGACTTAGCCTAAGCCTAGGGGTACCCTAGTCTAAGGCTAGGGGAGCCCTAGCATTAGCCTAAACCTAGGGGTGCCCTAACGTAAGGCTAGGGGAGCAAGAGCCTAAGGCTAAGGGAACCCTAGCCTAAGCCTAGGGGTGCCCTAACCTAAAGCTAGGGGAGTCCTAGCCTAAGCCTAGGGGTGCCCTAGCCAAAGGCTAGGGGAGACCTATCCTAAGCCGAGGGGTGCCAGAGCTTAAGCCTAGGGGTGCCCTAGCCTAAGGCTAGGAGAGCCCTAGCCTAAGGCTAGGGGAGCCTTAGCCTAAGGCTAGGGAGCCCTAGACTTAGCCTAAGCCTAGGGGTGACATATCCTAAGGCTAGGGGAGCCCTAGCCAGAGGCTAGGGGAGCCATAGCCATAGCCTAAACCTAGGGATGCCTGAGCCTAAGGCTAGGGGAGCCCTAGCCTAAGGATAGGGGAGCCCTAGCCTAAGGATACGGGAATCCTAGCTTAAGGCTATGGGAGCCCTGGACTAAGCCTAGAGGTGCCCTGGCCTAAGGATAGGGGAGCACTAGCCTAAGGCTAGGGGAGCCGTAGCCTAAGTCTAGAGGAGCCCTAGCCTAAGGCTAGGGGTTCCCGAGCCAAAGGCTATGGGAGCCCTAGCCTTAGCCTAAGCTTAGGTTTGCCCTAGCCTAAGACTAGGGGAGCCCTAGCCTTAGCCTAAGCCTATGGGTGCCCTAGCCTAAGCCTATGGGTGCCCTAGCCTAAGGCTAGGGGAGCCCTAGCCTTATCCTAAGCCTAGGGGTGCCCGATCCTAAGGCTAGGGGAGCCTTAGCCTAAGCCTAGGGGTGCCCTAGCCTAAGGCTAGGAGAGCCCTAGCCTAAGGGTAGGGGAGCCCTAGCCTTAGCGTATGCCTAGGGGTGCCATAGTCTAAGGCTATGGGAGCCCTAGCCTAAGGCTATGGGAGCCCTAGCCTAAGGCTAGGGGAGCCCTAGCCTAAGGCTAGGGGAGCCCTAGACTTAGCCTAAGCCTAGGGGTACCCTAGCCTAAGGATAGGGGAGCCCTAGCCTAAGCTTAAAGGTGACCTAGCCTAAGGCTAGTGTAGCCCTAGCCTTAGCATAAGCCTAAAGGTTCCTTGGCTAAGGCTAGGGTAGCCCTAGCGTTAGCCTAGGCTTAGGGGTGCCCTATCCAATGTTAGGGGAGCCCTAGCCTAAGACTAGGGGAACCCTAGCCTTAGCCTAAGCCTAGGGGTGCCCTAACGTAAGGCTAGGGGTGCCCGAGCCTAAGGCTTGGGGAGCCCGAGCCTAACGCTAAGGGAGCCCGAACCTAGGGCTAGGGGTGCCCTAGCCTAAGGCTAGGGGAGCCTTAGCCTTAGACTAAGCCTAGGGGTGCCCTAGCCTAAGGCTAGGGTAGCACTAGCCTAAGGCTAGGGGAGCCTTAGCCTTAGCCTAAGCCTAGGGGTGCCCTAGCCTAAGGTTAGGGTAGCACTAGCGTTAGCCTAGGCCTAGGGGTGCTCTAGCCAAGGCTAGGGGAGCCCTAGCCTAAGGATAGGGGAGCCCTACCTTAGCCTAAGCCCAGGGGTGCCCTAGCCTAATGCTAGAGGAGCCCTAGCCTAATGCTATGGGAGCCCTAGCCTAAGGCTAGGGTAGCCCTAGCCTAAGACTAAGCCTAGTTGTGCCCTAGCCTAAGGCTAGGGGAGCCCTACGCTAGCCTAAGGCTAGGGGACGCCTAGCCTAAGCCTAAAGGTGCCCTCGCCTAAGGCTAGGGAGCCCTAGGCTTAGCATAAGCCTAGAGGTGCCGTAGGCTAAGGCTAGGGAACCCTAGCTAGCGTTAGCCTAGGGTGCCCTAGCCAATTCCTATGCTAGGGAGCCCTAGCCTAAGGCTAGGGGAGCCCTAGCCTTAGCATAAGCCTAGGGGTGCCATAGCCTAAGGTTACGGGAGCCCTAGCCTAAGGCTATGGGAGCCCTAGCCTAAGGCTAGGGGAGCCCTAGACTTAGCCTAAGCCTAGGGGTACCCTACCCTAAGGCTAGGGGAGCCCTAGCCGGGGGCTAGGGAGCCCTAGCCCTAGCCTAAGACTATGGGTGCCCGAGCCTAAGGCTCAGGGAGCCCTAGCCTAAGGATAGGGGAGCCCTTGCCTAAGGCTATGGGAGCCCTGGACTAAGCCTAGGGGTGCCCTGGCCTCAGGATAGGGAGCACCAGCCTAAGGCTAGGGGAGCCCTAGCCTAAGGCTAGGGGAGCCCAAGCCTACGCCTAGGGCTGCCATACCTAAGGCTAGGGTAGCCCTAGCCTTAGCCCAAGCCTATGGGTGCCATAGCCTAAGCCTATGGTGCCCTAGCCTAAGGCTAGGGGAGGCCTAGCCTTATCCTAAGCCTATGGGTGCCCGAACCTAAGGCTAGGGGCGCCCTAGCCTAAGCCTAGGGGTGCCCTAGCCTAAGGCTAGGAGAGCTCTAGCCTAAGGTTAGGAGAGCCCTAGCCTTAGCCTAAGCCTAGGGGTGCCCTAGCCTTAGCCTGAGCCTAGGGGTGCCCTAGCCTAAGGTTAGGGTAGCCCTAGCCTTAGCTTAAGCCTAGGGGTGCCCTAGCCTAAGGCTAGGGGAGCCCTAGCCTTAGCCTAAGCCTAGGGGTGCCCTAGCCTAAGGCTAGGGGAGCCCTAGCCTAAGGCTAGGGGAGCCCTAGCCTAAGGCTAGGGGAGCCCTAGCCTAAGGCTAGGGGAGCCCTAGCCTAAGGCTAGGGGAGCCCTAGCCTAAGGCTAGGGGAGCCCTAGCCTAAGGCTAGGGGAGCCCTAGCCTAAGGCTAGGGGAGCCCTAGCCTAAGGCTAGGGGAGCCCTAGCCTAAGGCTAGGGGAGCCCTAGCCTTAGCCTAAGCCTATGGGTGCCCTAGCCTAAGGCTTGGGGAGCCTTAGCCTAAGGCTAGGGGAACCCTAGCCTTAGCCTAAGCCTAGGGGTGGTCTAGCTTAAGGCTAGGGGAGCCCTAGCCTAAGGCTAGGGAGCCTTAGCCTTAGCCTAAGCCTAGGGGTGCCTAGCCTAAGGCTAGGGTAGCACTCGCGTTAGCCTAGGCCTAGGGGTGCTCTATCCAAGGCTAGGGGAACCCTAGCCTAAGACTAGGGGTGCCCTAGCCTAAGGCTAGGGGAGCCCTAGCCTAAGCCTAGGGGTGCCCTAGCCTAAGGCTAGGGGAGCCCAAGCCTAAGCCTAGGGTGCCCTAGCCTAAGGCTAGGGGAGCCCTAGCCTTAGACTAAGCCAAGTTGTGCCCTAGCCTAAAGCTAGGGGAGCCCTAGGCTAAGGCTGAGGGAGCCCTAGCCTAAGGCTAGGGGAGCCCTAGCCTAAGCCTAAAGGTGCCCTAGCCTAAGGATAGGGGAGCCCTAGCCTTAGCATATGCCTAGAGGTGCCCTAGGCTAAGGCTAGGGAACCCTAGCGTTAGCCTAGGCCTAAGGGTGCCCTATCCAATGCTAGGGGAGCCCTAGCCTAAGGCTAGGGGAGCCCTAGCCTAAGGCTAGGGGAGCCCTAGCCTAAGGCTAGGGGAGCCCTAGCCTAAGGCTAGGGGAGCCCTAGCCTTAGCCTAAGACTAGGGGTGCCATAGCCTAAGGTTATGGGAGCCCCAGCCTAAGGCTATGGAGCCCTAGCCTAAGGCTAGGGGAGCCCTAGACTTAGCCTAAGCCTAGGGGTACCCTAGTCTAAGGCTAGGGGAGCCCTAGCCTAAGCCTAAAGGTGCCCTAGCCTAAGGCTAGGGGAGCCCTAGCCTTAGCATAAGCCTAAAGGTGCCCTTGGCTAAGGCTACGGGAGCCCTAGCGTTAACCTAGGCCTAGGGGTGCCCTATCCAATGCTAGGGGAGCTCTAGCATAAGGCTAGGGGAACCGTAGCCTTAGCCTAAGCCTACGGGTGCCCTAACGTAAGGCTAGGGAAGCCCTAGCCTAAGGCTAGGGGAGCCCTAGCCTAAGCCTAAGCCTAGGGGTGCCCTAGCCTAAGGCTAGTGGAGCCATACCCAAAGACTAGGGGTGCCCGAGCCTAAGGCTAGGGGAGCCCTAGCCTTAGGCTAGGGGAGCCCTAGCCTAAGCCTAGGGGTGGCTTACCCTAAGGCTAGGAGAGCCCTAGCCTAAGGTTAGTGGAGCCCTAGTCTTAGCCTAAGCTTAGGGGTGCCCTAGCCTATGGCTAGGGGAGCCCTAGTCTAAGGCTCGGGGAGCCCTAGCCTAAGCCTAGGGGTGCCCTGGCCTAAGGATAGGGGAGCACTAGCCTAAGGCTAGGGGAGCCCTAGCCTAAGTCTAAGGGAATCCTAGCCTAAGCCTAGGGGTGCCGGAGCCTAAGCCTAGGGGTGCCCTAGTATAAGGATAGGGGAGCCCGAGCCTAAGGCTAGGGGAGCCTTAGCCTAAGGCTAGGGGAGCCTTAGCCTAAGGCTAGGG
>NW_027458520.1:0-84938 GCF_050624435.1 Tenrec ecaudatus | reverse complement strand
CCTAAAGCCTAGGGGTGCCCTAGCCTGAAGGCTAGGGGAGCCCTAGCCTTAGCCTAGGGGAGCCTAAAGCCTAGGGGTGCCCTAGCCTGAAGGCTACGGGAGCCCTAGCCTTAGCCTAGGGGAGCCCTAGCCTAAAGCCTAGGGGTGCCCTAGCCTGAAGGCTAGGGGTGCCCTAGCCTTAGCGCTAGGGGAGCCTGAAGCCTAGGGGTGCCCTAGCCTGAGCTACGGGAGCCCTAGCCTTAGCGCTAGGGGAGCCCTAGCCTGAAGCCTAGGGGTGCCCTAGCCTGAAGGCTAGGGGAGCCCTAGCCTTAGCGCTAGGGGAACCCTAGCCTGAAGCCTAGGGGTGCCCTAGCCTGAAGGCTAGGGGAGCCCTAGCCTTAGCGCTAGGGGAGCCCTAGCCTGAAGCCTAGGGGTGCCCTAGCCTGAAGGCCAGGGGAGCCCTAGCCTTAGCGCTAGGGGAGCCCTAGTCTGAAGCCTAGGGGTGCCCTAGCCTGAAGGCTAGGGGAGCCCTAGCCTTAGCGCTAGGGGAGCCCTAGCCTGAAGCCTAGGGGTGCCCTAGCCTGAAGGCTAGGGGAGCCCTAGCCTTAGCGCTAGGGGAGCCCTAGCCTGAAGCCTAGGGGTGCCCTAGCCTGAAGGCTAGGGGAGCCCTAGCCTTAGCGCTAGGGGAGCCCTAGCCTGAAGCCTAGGGGTGCCCTAGCCTGAAGGCTAGGGGAGCCCTAGCCTTAGCGCTAGGGGAGCCCTAGCCTGAAGCCTAGGGGTGCCCTAGCCTGAAGGCTAGGGGAGCCCTAGACTTAGCGCTAGGGGAGCCCTAGCCTGAAGCCTAGGGGTGCCCTAGCCTGAAGGCTAGGGGAGCCCTAGCCTTAGCGCTAGGGGAGCCCTAGCCTGAAGCCTAGGGGAGCCCTAGCCTAAGCCTAGGGGTGGCCTAGCCTGAAGGCTAGGGGAGCCCTAGCCTTAGCCTAGGGGAGCCTAAAGCCTAGGGGTGCCCTAGCCTGAAGGCTAGTGGAGCCCTAGCCTTAGCCTAGGGGAGCCTAAAGCCTAGGGGTGCCCTAGCCTGAAGGCTAGGGGAGCCCTAGCCTTAGCCTAGGGGAGCCTAAAGCCTAGGGGTGCCCTAGCCTGAAGGCTACGGGAGCCCTAGCCTTAGCCTAGGGGAGCCCTAGCCTAAAGCCTAGGGGTGCCCTAGCCTGAAGGCTAGGGGTGCCCTAGCCTTAGCGCTAGGGGAGCCTGAAGCCTAGGGGTGCCCTAGCCTGAGCTACGGGAGCCCTAGCCTTAGCGCTAGGGGAGCCCTAGCCTGAAGCCTAGGGGTGCCCTAGCCTGAAGGCTAGGGGAGCCCTAGCCTTAGCGCTAGGGGAATCCCTAGCCTGAAGCCTAGGGGTGCCCTAGCCTGAAGGCTAGGGGAGCCCTAGCCTTAGCGCTAGGGGAGCCCTAGCCTGAAGCCTAGGGGTGCCCTAGCCTGAAGGCTAGGGGAGCCCTAGCCTTAGCGCTAGGGGAGCCCTAGCCTGAAGCCTAGGGGTGCCCTAGCCTGAAGGCTAGGGGAGCCCTAGCCTTAGCGCTAGGGGAGCCCTAGCCTGAAGCCTAGGGGTGCCCTAGCCTGAAGGCTAGGGGAGCCCTAGCCTTAGCGCTAGGGGAGCCCTAGCCTGAAGCCTAGGGGTGCCCTAGCCTGAAGGCTAGGGGAGCCCTAGCCTTAGCGCTAGGGGAGCCCTAGCCTGAAGCCTAGGGGTGCCCTAGCCTGAAGGCTAGGGGAGCCCTAGCCTTAGCGCTAGGGGAGCCCTAGCCTGAAGCCTAGGGGTGCCCTAGCCTGAAGGCTAGGGGAGCCCTAGACTTAGCGCTAGGGGAGCCCTAGCCTGAAGCCTAGGGGTGCCCTAGCCTGAAGGCTAGGGGAGCCCTAGCCTTAGCGCTAGGGGAGCCCTAGCCTGAAGCCTAGGGGTGCCCTAGCCTGAAGGCTAGGGGAGCCCTAGCCTTAGCGCTAGGGGAGCCCTAGCCTGAAGCCTAGGGGTGCCCTAGCCTGAAGGCTAGGGGAGCCCTAGCCTTAGCGCTAGGGGAGCCCTAGCCTGAAGCCTAGGGGTGCCCTAGCCTGAAGGCTAGGGGAGCCCTAGCCTTAGCGCTAGGGGAGCCCTAGCCTGAAGCCTAGGGGTGCCCTAGCCTGAAGGCTAGGGGAGCCCTAGCCTTAGCGCTAGGGGAGCCCTAGCCTGAAGCCTAGGGGTGCCCTAGCCTGAAGGCTAGGGGAGCCCTAGCCTTAGCGCTAGGGGAGCCCTAGCCTGAAGCCTAGGGGTGCCCTAGCCTGAAGGCTAGGGGAGCCCTAGCCTTAGCGCTAGGGGAGCCCTAGCCTGAAGCCTAGGGGTGCCCTAGCCTGAAGGCTAGGGGAGCCCTAGCCTTAGCGCTAGGGGAGCCCTAGCCTGAAGCCTAGGGGTGCCCTAGCCTGAAGGCTAGGGGAGCCCTAGCCTTAGCGCTAGGGGAGCCCTAGCCTGAAGCCTAGGGGTGCCCTAGCCTGAAGGCTAGGGGAGCCCTAGCCTTAGCGCTAGGGGAGCCCTAGCCTGAAGCCTAGGGGTGCCCTAGCCTGAAGGCTAGGGGAGCCCTAGCCTGAGCGCTAGGGGAGCCCTAGCCTGAAGCCTAGGGGTGCCCTAGCCTGAAGGCTAGGGGAGCCCTAGCCTGAGCGCTAGGGGAGCCCTAGCCTGAAGCCTAGGGGTGCCCTAGCCTGAAGGCTAGGGGAGCCCTAGCCTTAGCGCTAGGGGAGCCCTAGCCTGAAGCCTAGGGGTGCCCTAGCCTGAAGGCTAGGGGAGCCCTAGCCTTAGCGCTAGGGGAGCCCTAGCCTGAAGCCTAGGGGTGCCCTAGCCTTTAGGCTAGGGGAGCCCTAGCCTTAGCGCTAGGGGAGCCCTAGCCTGAAGCCTAGGGGTGCCCCAGCCTGAAGGCTAGGGGAGCCCTAGCCTTAGCGCTAGGGGAGCCCTAGCCTGAAGCCTAGGGGTGCCCCAGCCTGAAGGCTAGGGGAGCCCTAGCCTTAGCGCTAGGGGAGCCCTAGCCTGAAGCCTAGGGGTGCCCCAGCCTGAAGGCTAGGGGAGCCCTAGCCTTAGCGCTAGGGGAGCCCTAGCCTGAAGCCTAGGGGTGCCCCAGCCTGAAGGCTAGGGGAGCCCTAGCCTTAGCGCTAGGGGAGCCCTAGCCTGAAGCCTAGGGGTGCCCCAGCCTGAAGGCAAGGGGAGCCCTAGCCTTAGCGCTAGGGGAGCCCTAGCCTGAAGCCTAGGGGTGCCCTAGCCTGATGGCTAGGGGAGCCCTAGCCTTAGCGCTAGGGGAGCCCTAGCCTGAAGCCTAGGGGTGCCCTAGCCTGAAGGCTAGGGGAGCCCTAGCCTTAGCGCTAGGGGAGCCCTAGCCTGAAGGCTAGGGGAGCCCTAGCCTTAGCGCTAGGGGAGCCCTAGCCTGAAGCCTAGGGGTGCCCTAGCCTGAAGGCTAGGGGAGCCCTAGCCTTAGCGCTAGGGGAGCCCTAGCCTGAAGCCTAGGGGTGCCCTAGCCTGAAGGCTAGGGGAGCCCTAGCCTTAGCGGTAGGGGAGCCCTAGCCTGAAGCCTAGGGGTGCCCTAGCCTGAAGGCTAGGGGAGCCCTAGCCTTAGCGCTAGGGGAGCCCTAGCCTGAAGCCTAGGGGTGCCCTAGCCTGAAGGCTAGGGGAGCCCTAGCCTTAGCGCTAGGGGAGCCCTAGCCTGAAGCCTAGGGGTGCCCTAGCCTGAAGGCTAGGGGAGCCCTAGCCTTAGCGCTAGGGGAGCCCTAGCCTGAAGCCTAGGGGTGCCCTAGCCTGAAGGCTAGGGGAGCCCTAGCCTTAGCGCTAGGGGAGCCCTAGCCTGAAGCCTAGGGGTGCCCTAGCCTTAGCGCTAGGGGAGCCCTAGCCTGAAGCCTAGGGGTGCCCTAGCCTGAAGGCTAGGGGAGCCCTAGCCTTAGCGCTAGGGGAGCCCTAGCCTGAAGCCAAGGGGTGCCCTAGCCTGAAGGCTAGGGGAGCCCTAGCCTTAGCGCTAGGGGAGCCCTAGCCTGAAGCCTAGGGGTGCCCTAGCCTGAAGGCTAGGGGAGCCCTAGCCTTAGCGCTAGGGGAGCCCTAGCCTGAAGCCTAGGGGTGCCCTAGCCTGAAGGCTAAGGGCGCCCTAGCCTTAGCGCTAGGGGAGCCCTAGCCTGAAGCCTAGGGGAGCCCTAGCCTGAAGGCTAGGGGAGCCCTAGCCTAAAGCCTAGGGGTGCCCTAGCCTGAAGGCTAGGGGAGCCCTAGCCTTAGCCTAGGGGAGCCTAAAGCCTAGGGGTGCCCTAGCCTGAAGGCTAGGGGAGCCCTAGCCTTAGCCTAGGGGAGCCTAAAGCCTAGGGGTTCCCTAGCCTGAAGGCTAGGGGAGCCCTAGCCTTAGCCTAGGGGAGCCTAAAGCCTAGGGGTGCCCTAGCCTGAAGGCTAGGGGAGCCCTAGCCTTAGCCTAGGGGAGCCCTAGCCTAAAGCCTACGGGTGCCCTAGCCTGAAGGCTAGGGGAGCCCTAGCCTTAGCCTAGGGGTGCCCTAGCCTGAAGGCTAGGGGAGCCCTAGCCTTAGCCTAGGGGAGCCTAAAGCCTAGGGGTGCCCTAGCCTGAAGGCTAGGGGAGCCCTAGCCTTAGCCTAGGGGAGCCCTAGCCTAAAGCCTAGGGGTGCCCTAGCCTGAAGGCTAGGGGAGCCCTAGCCTTAGCCTAGGGGAGCCTAAAGCCTAGGGGTGCCCTAGCCTGAAGGCTAGGGGAGCCCTAGCCTTAGCCTAGGGGAACCCTAGCCTAAAGCCTAGGGGTGCCCTAGCCTGAAGGCTAGGGGAGCCCTAGCCTTAGCCTAGGGGAGCCCTAGCCTAAAGCCTAGGGGTGCCCTAGCCTGAAGGCTAGGGGAGCCCTAGACTTAGCCTAGGGGAGCCCTAGCCTAAAGCCTAGGGGTGGCCTAGCCTGAAGGCTAGGGGAGCCCTAGCCTTAGCCTAGGGGAGCCTAAAGCCTAGGGGTGCCCTAGCCTGAAGGCTAGGGGAGCCCTAGCCTTAGCCTAGGGGAGCCTAAAGCCTAGGGGTGCCCTAGCCTGAAGGCTAGGGGAGCCCTAGCCTTAGCCTAGGGGAGCCTAAAGCCTAGGGGTGCCCTAGCCTGAAGGCTACGGGAGCCCTAGCCTTAGCCTAGGGGAGCCTAAAGCCTAGGGGTGCCCTAGCCTGAAGGCTAGGGGAGCCCTAGCCTTAGCCTAGGGGAGCCTAAAGCCTAGGGGTGCCCTAGCCTGAAGGCTAGGGGAGCCCTAGCCTTAGCCTAGGGGAGCCTAAAGCCTAGGGGTGCCCTAGCCTGAAGGCTAGGGGAGCCCTAGCCTTAGCCTAGGGGAGCCTAAAGCCTAGGGGTGCCCTAGCCTGAAGGCTAGGGGAGCCCTAGCCTTAGCCTAGGGGAGCCTAAAGCCTAGGGGTGCCCTAGCCTGAAGGCTAGGGGAGCCCTAGCCTTAGCCTAGGGGAGCCCTAGCCTAAAGCCTAGGGGTGCCCTAGCCTGAAGGCTAGGGGAGACCTAGCCTTAGCCTAGGGGAGCCCTAGCCTAAAGCCTAGGGGTGCCCTAGCCTGAAGGCTAGGGGAGCCCTAGCCTTAGCCTAGGGGAGCCCTAGCCTAAAGCCTAGGGGTGCCCTAGCCTGAAGGCTAGGGGAGCCCTAGCCTTAGCCTAGGGGAGCCCTAGCCTAAAGCCTAGGGGTGCCCTAGCCTGAAGGCTAGGGGAGCCCTAGCCTTAGCCTAGGGGAGCCCTAGCCTAAAGCCTAGGGGTGCCCTAGCCTGAAGGCTAGGGGAGCCCTAGCCTTAGCCTAGGGGAGCCCTAGCCTAAAGCCTAGGGGTGCCCTAGCCTGAAGGCTAGGGGAGCCCTAGCCTTAGCCTAGGGGAGCCTAATGCCTAGGGGTGCCCTAGCCTGAAGGCTAGGGGAGCCCTAGCCTTAGCCTAGGGGAGCCTAAAGCCTAGGGGTGCCCTAGCCTGAAGGCTAGGGGAGCCCTAGCCTTAGCCTAGGGGAGCCTAAGGCCCAGGGGTGCCCTAGCCTGAAGGCTAGGGGAGCCCTAGCCTTAGCCTAGGGGAGCCCTAGCCTAAAGCCTAGGGGTGCCCTAGCCTGAAGGCTAGGGGAGCCCTAGCCTTAGCCTAGGGGAGCCTAAAGCCTAGGGGTGCCCTAGCCTGAAGGCTAGGGGAGCCCTAGCCTTAGCCTAGGGGAGCCTAAAGCCTAGGGGTGCCCTAGCCTGAAGGCTAGGGGAGCCCTAGCCTTAGCCTAGGGGAGCCTAAAGCCTAGGGGTGCCCTAGCCTGAAGGCTAGGGGAGCCCTAGCCTTAGCCTAGGGGAGCCTAAAGCCTAGGGGTGCCCTAGCCTGAAGGCTAGGGGAGCCCTAGCCTTAGCCTAGGGGAGCCCTAGCCTAAAGCCTAGGGGTGCCCTAGCCTGAAGGCTAGGGGAGCCCTAGCCTTAGCCTAGGGGAGCCCTAGCCTAAAGCCTAGGGGTGCCCTAGCCTGAAGGCTAGGGGAGCCCTAGCCTTAGCCTAGGGGAGCCCTAGCCTAAAGCCTAGGGGTGCCCTAGCCTGAAGGCTAGGGGAGCCCTAGCCTTAGCCTAGGGGAGCCCTAGCCTAAAGCCTAGGGGTGCCCTAGCCTGAAGGCTAGGGGAGCTCTAGCCTAAAGCCTAGGGGTGCCCTAGCCTGAAGGCTAGGGGAGCCCTAGCCTTAGCCTAGGGGAGCCTAAAGCCTAGGGGTGCCCTAGCCTGAAGGCTAGGGGAGCGCTAGCCTTAGCCTAGGGGAGCCTAAAGCCTAGGGGTGCCCTAGCCTGAAGGCTAGGGGAGCCCTAGCCTTAGCCTAGGGGAGCCTAAAGCCTAGGGGTGCCCTAGCCTGAAGGCTAGGGGAGCCCTAGCCTTAGCCTAGGGGAGCCTAAAGCCTAGGGGTGCCCTAGCCTGAAGGCTAGGGGAGCCCTAGCCTTAGCTTAGGGGAGCCCTAGACTAAAGCCTAGGGGTGCCCTAGCCTGAAGGCTAGGGGAGCCCTAGCCTTAGCCTAGGGGAGCCCTAGCCTAAAGCCTAGGGGTGCCCTAGCCTGAAGGCTAGGGGAGCCCTAGCCTTAGCCTAGGGGAGCCTAAAGCCTAGGGGTGCCCTAGCCTGAAGGCTAGGGGAGCCCTAGCCTTAGCCTAGGGGAGCCCTAGCCTAAAGCCTAGGGGTGCCCTAGCCTGAAGGCTAGGGGAGCCCTAGCCTTAGCCTAGGGGAGCCTAAAGCCTAGGGGTGCCCTAGCCTGAAGGCTAGGGGAGCCCTAGCCTTAGCCTAGGGGAGCCCTAGCCTAAAGCCTAGGGGTGCCCTAGCCTGAAGGCTAGGGGAGCCCTAGCCTTAGCGCTAGGGGAGCCCTAGCCTGAAGCCTAGGGGTGCCCTAGCCTGAAGGCTAGGGGAGCCCTAGCCTTAGCGCTAGGGGAGCCCTAGCCTGAAGCCTAGGGGTGCCCTAGCCTTAGCGCTAGGGGAGCCCTAGCCTGAAGCCTAGGGGTGCCCTAGCCTGAAGGCTAGGGGAGCCCTAGCCTTAGCGCTAGGGGAGCCCTAGCCTGAAGCCAAGGGGTGCCCTAGCCTGAAGGCTAGGGGAGCCCTAGCCTTAGCGCTAGGGGAGCCCTAGCCTGAAGCCTAGGGGTGCCCTAGCCTGAAGGCTAGGGGAGCCCTAGCCTTAGCGCTAGGGGAGCCCTAGCCTGAAGCCTAGGGGTGCCCTAGCCTGAAGGCTAAGGGCGCCCTAGCATTAGCGCTAGGGGAGCCCTAGCCTGAAGCCTAGGGGAGCCCTAGCCTGAAGGCTAGGGGAGCCCTAGCCTAAAGCCTAGGGGTGCCCTAGCCTGAAGGCTAGGGGAGCCCTAGCCTTAGCCTAGGGGAGCCTAAAGCCTAGGGGTGCCCTAGCCTGAAGGCTAGGGGAGCCCTAGCCTTAGCCTAGGGGAGCCTAAAGCCTAGGGGTTCCCTAGCCTGAAGGCTAGGGGAGCCCTAGCCTTAGCCTAGGGGAGCCTAAAGCCTAGGGGTGCCCTAGCCTGAAGGCTAGGGGAGCCCTAGCCTTAGCCTAGGGGAGCCCTAGCCTAAAGCCTAGGGGTGCCCTAGCCTGAAGGCTAGGGGAGCCCTAGCCTTAGCCTAGGGGTGCCCTAGCCTGAAGGCTAGGGGAGCCCTAGCCTTAGCCTAGGGGAGCCTAAAGCCTAGGGGTGCCCTAGCCTGAAGGCTAGGGGAGCCCTAGCCTTAGCCTAGGGGAGCCCTAGCCTAAAGCCTAGGGGTGCCCTAGCCTGAAGGCTAGGGGAGCCCTAGCCTTAGCCTAGGGGAGCCTAAAGCCTAGGGGTGCCCTAGCCTGAAGGCTAGGGGAGCCCTAGCCTTAGCCTAGGGGAACCCTAGCCTAAAGCCTAGGGGTGCCCTAGCCTGAAGGCTAGGGGAGCCCTAGCCTTAGCCTAGGGGAGCCCTAGCCTAAAGCCTAGGGGTGCCCTAGCCTGAAGGCTAGGGGAGCCCTAGACTTAGCCTAGGGGAGCCCTAGCCTAAAGCCTAGGGGTGGCCTAGCCTGAAGGCTAGGGGAGCCCTAGCCTTAGCCTAGGGGAGCCTAAAGCCTAGGGGTGGCCTAGCCTGAAGGCTAGGGGAGCCCTAGCCTTAGCCTAGGGGAGCCTAAAGCCTAGGGGTGCCCTAGCCTGAAGGCTAGGGGAGCCCTAGCCTTAGCCTAGGGGAGCCTAAAGCCTAGGGGTGCCCTAGCCTGAAGGCTACGGGAGCCCTAGCCTTAGCCTAGGGGAGCCTAAAGCCTAGGGGTGCCCTAGCCTGAAGGCTAGGGGAGCCCTAGCCTTAGCCTAGGGGAGCCTAAAGCCTAGGGGTGCCCTAGCCTGAAGGCTAGGGGAGCCCTAGCCTTAGCCTAGGGGAGCCTAAAGCCTAGGGGTGCCCTAGCCTGAAGGCTAGGGGAGCCCTAGCCTTAGCCTAGGGGAGCCTAAAGCCTAGGGGTGCCCTAGCCTGAAGGCTAGGGGAGCCCTAGCCTTAGCCTAGGGGAGCCCTAGCCTAAAGCCTAGGGGTGCCCTAGCCTGAAGGCTAGGGGAGACCTAGCCTTAGCCTAGGGGAGCCCTAGCCTAAAGCCTAGGGGTGCCCTAGCCTGAAGGCTAGGGGAGCCCTAGCCTTAGCCTAGGGGAGCCCTAGCCTAAAGCCTAGGGGTGCCCTAGCCTGAAGGCTAGGGGAGCCCTAGCCTTAGCCTAGGGGAGCCCTAGCCTAAAGCCTAGGGGTGCCCTAGCCTGAAGGCTAGGGGAGCCCTAGCCTTAGCCTAGGGGAGCCCTAGCCTAAAGCCTAGGGGTGCCCTAGCCTGAAGGCTAGGGGAGCCCTAGCCTTAGCCTAGGGGAGCCCTAGCCTAAAGCCTAGGGGTGCCCTAGCCTGAAGGCTAGGGGAGCCCTAGCCTTAGCCTAGGGGAGCCTAATGCCTAGGGGTGCCCTAGCCTGAAGGCTAGGGGAGCCCTAGCCTTAGCCTAGGGGAGCCTAAAGCCTAGGGGTGCCCTAGCCTGAAGGCTAGGGGAGCCCTAGCCTTAGCCTAGGGGAGCCTAAGGCCCAGGGGTGCCCTAGCCTGAAGGCTAGGGGAGCCCTAGCCTTAGCCTAGGGGAGCCCTAGCCTAAAGCCTAGGGGTGCCCTAGCCTGAAGGCTAGGGGAGCCCTAGCCTTAGCCTAGGGGAGCCTAAAGCCTAGGGGTGCCCTAGCCTGAAGGCTAGGGGAGCCCTAGCCTTAGCCTAGGGGAGCCTAAAGCCTAGGGGTGCCCTAGCCTGAAGGCTAGGGGAGCCCTAGCCTTAGCCTAGGGGAGCCTAAAGCCTAGGGGTGCCCTAGCCTGAAGGCTAGGGGAGCCCTAGCCTTAGCCTAGGGGAGCCTAAAGCCTAGGGGTGCCCTAGCCTGAAGGCTAGGGGAGCCCTAGCCTTAGCCTAGGGGAGCCCTAGCCTAAAGCCTAGGGGTGCCCTAGCCTGAAGGCTAGGGGAGCCCTAGCCTTAGCCTAGGGGAGCCCTAGCCTAAAGCCTAGGGGTGCCCTAGCCTGAAGGCTAGGGGAGCCCTAGCCTTAGCCTAGGGGAGCCCTAGCCTAAAGCCTAGGGGTGCCCTAGCCTGAAGGCTAGGGGAGCCCTAGCCTTAGCCTAGGGGAGCCCTAGCCTAAAGCCTAGGGGTGCCCTAGCCTGAAGGCTAGGGGAGCCCTAGCCTTAGCCTAGGGGAGCCCTAGCCTAAAGCCTAGGGGTGCCCTAGCCTGAAGGCTAGGGGAGCTCTAGCCTAAAGCCTAGGGGTGCCCTAGCCTGAAGGCTAGGGGAGCCCTAGCCTTAGCCTAGGGGAGCCTAAAGCCTAGGGGTGCCCTAGCCTGAAGGCTAGGGGAGCGCTAGCCTTAGCCTAGGGGAGCCTAAAGCCTAGGGGTGCCCTAGCCTGAAGGCTAGGGGAGCCCTAGCCTTAGCCTAGGGGAGCCTAAAGCCTAGGGGTGCCCTAGCCTGAAGGCTAGGGGAGCCCTAGCCTTAGCCTAGGGGAGCCTAAAGCCTAGGGGTGCCCTAGCCTGAAGGCTAGGGGAGCCCTAGCCTTAGCTTAGGGGAGCCCTAGACTAAAGCCTAGGGGTGCCCTAGCCTGAAGGCTAGGGGAGCCCTAGCCTTAGCCTAGGGGAGCCCTAGCCTAAAGCCTAGGGGTGCCCTAGCCTGAAGGCTAGGGGAGCCCTAGCCTTAGCCTAGGGGAGCCTAAAGCCTAGGGGTGCCCTAGCCTGAAGGCTAGGGGAGCCCTAGCCTTAGCCTAGGGGAGCCCTAGCCTAAAGCCTAGGGGTGCCCTAGCCTGAAGGCTAGGGGAGCCCTAGCCTTAGCCTAGGGGAGCCTAAAGCCTAGGGGTGCCCTAGCCTGAAGGCTAGGGGAGCCCTAGCCTTAGCCTAGGGGAGCCCTAGCCTAAAGCCTAGGGGTGCCCTAGCCTGAAGGCTAGGGGAGCCCTAGCCTTAGCCTAGGGGAGCCCTAGCCTAAAGCCTAGGGGTGCCCTAGCCTGAAGGCTAGGGGAGCCCTAGACTTAGCCTAGGGGAGCCCTAGCCTAAAGCCTAGGGGTGGCCTAGCCTGAAGGCTAGGGGAGCCCTAGCCTTAGCCTAGGGGAGCCTAAAGCCTAGGGGTGCCCTAGCCTGAAGGCTAGGGGAGCCCTAGCCTTAGCCTAGGGGAGCCTAAAGCCTAGGGGTGCCCTAGCCTGAAGGCTAGGGGAGCCCTAGCCTTAGCCTAGGGGAGCCTAAAGCCTAGGGGTGCCCTAGCCTGAAGGCTACGGGAGCCCTAGCCTTAGCCTAGGGGAGCCGAAAGCCTAGGGGTGCCCTAGCCTGAAGGCTAGGGGAGCCCTAGCCTTAGCCTAGGGGAGCCTAAAGCCTAGGGGTGCCCTAGCCTGAAGGCTAGGGGAGCCCTAGCCTTAGCCTAGGGGAGCCTAAAGCCTAGGGGTGCCCTAGCCTGAAGGCTAGGGGAGCCCTAGCCTTAGCCTAGGGGAGCCTAAAGCCTAGGGGTGCCCTAGCCTGAAGGCTAGGGGAGCCCTAGCCTTAGCCTAGGGGAGCCCTAGCCTAAAGCCTAGGGGTGCCCTAACCTGAAGGCTAGGGGAGCCCTAGCCTTAGCCTAGGGGAGCCCTAGCCTAAAGCCTAGGGGTGCCCTAGCCTGAAGGCTAGGGGAGCCCTAGCCTTAGCCTAGGGGAGCCCTAGCCTAAAGCCTAGGGGTGCCCTAGCCTGAAGGCTAGGGGAGCCCTAGCCTTAGCCTAGGGGAGCCCTAGCCTAAAGCCTAGGGGTGCCCTAGCATGAAGGCTAGGGGAGCCCTAGCCTTAGCCTAGGGGAGCCCTAGCCTAAAGCCTAGGGGTGCCCTAGCCTGAAGGCTATGGGAGCCCTAGCCTTAGCCTAGGGGAGCCTAATGCCTAGGGGTGCCCTAGCCTGAAGGCGAGGGGAGCCCTAGCCTTAGCCTAGGGGAGCCTAAAGCCTAGGGGTGCCCTAGCCTGAAGGCTAGGGGAGCCCTAGCCTTAGCCTAGGGGAGCCTAAGGCCCAGGGGTGCCCTAGCCTGAAGGCTAGGGGAGCCCTAGCCTTAGCCTAGGGGAGCCCTAGCCTAAAGCCTAGGGGTGCCCTAGCCTGAAGGCTAGGGGAGCCCTAGCCTTAGCCTAGGGGAGCCTAAAGCCTAGGGGTGCCCTAGCCTGAAGGCTAGGGGAGCCCTAGCCTTAGCCTAGGGGAGCCTAAAGCCTAGGGGTGCCCTAGCCTGAAGGCTAGGGGAGCCCTAGCCTTAGCCTAGGGGAGCCTAAAGCCTAGGGGTGCCATAGCCTGAAGGCTAGGGGAGCCCTAGCCTTAGCCTAGGGGAGCCTAAAGCCTAGGGGTGCCCTAGCCTGAAGGCTAGGGGAGCCCTAGCCTTAGCCTAGGGGAGCCCTAGCCTAAAGCCTAGGGGTGCCCTAGCCTGAAGGCTAGGGGAGCCCTAGCCTTAGCCTAGGGGAGCCCTAGCCTAAAGCCTAGGGGTGCCCTAGCCTGAAGGCTAGGGGAGCCCTAGCCTTAGCCTAGGGGAGCCCTAGCCTAAAGCCTAGGGGTGCCCTAGCCTGAAGGCTAGGGGAGCCCTAGCCTTAGCCTAGGGGAGCCCTAGCCTAAAGCCTAGGGGTGCCCTAGCCTGAAGGCTAGGGGAGCCCTAGCCTTAGCCTAGGGGAGCCCTAGCCTAAAGCCTAGGGCTGCCCTAGCCTGAAGGTTAGGGGAGCTCTAGCCTAAAGCCTAGGGGTGCCCTAGCCTGAAGGCTAGGGGAGCCCTAGCCTTAGCCTAGGGGAGCCTAAAGCCTAGGGGTGCCCTAGCCTGAAGGCTAGGGGAGCGCTAGCCTTAGCCTAGGGGAGCCTAAAGCCTAGGGGTGCCCTAGCCTGAAGGCTAGGGGAGCCCTAGCCTTAGCCTAGGGGAGCCTAAAGCCTAGGGGTGCCCTAGCCTGAAGGCTAGGGGAGCCCTAGCCTTAGCCTAGGGGAGCCTAAAGCCTAGGGGTGCCCTAGCCTGAAGGCTAGGGGAGCCCTAGCCTTAGCCTAGGGGAGCCGTAGCCTAAAGCCTAGGGGTGCCCTAGCCTGAAGGCTAGGGGAGCCCTAGCCTTAGCCTAGGGGAGCCCTAGCCTAAAGCCTAGGGGTGCCCTAGCCTGAAGGCTAGGGGAGCCCTAGCCTTAGCCTAGGGGAGCCTAAAGCCTAGGGGTGCCCTAGCCTGAAGGCTAGGGGAGCCCTAGCCTTAGCCTAGGGGAGCCCTAGCCTAAAGCCTAGGGGTGCCCTAGCCTGAAGGCTAGGGGAGCCCTAGCCTTAGCCTAGGGGAGCCCTAGCCTAAAGCCTAGGGGTGCCCTAGCCTGAAGGCTAGGGGAGCCCTAGACTTAGCCTAGGGGAGCCCTAGCCTAAAGCCTAGGGGTGGCCTAGCCTGAAGGCTAGGGGAGCCCTAGCCTTAGCCTAGGGGAGCCTAAAGCCTAGGGGTGCCCTAGCCTGAAGGCTAGGGGAGCCCTAGCCTTAGCCTAGGGGAGCCTAAAGCCTAGGGGTGCCCTAGCCTGAAGGCTAGGGGAGCCCTAGCCTTAGCCTAGGGGAGCCTAAAGCCTAGGGGTGCCCTAGCCTGAAGGCTACGGGAGCCCTAGCCTTAGCCTAGGGGAGCCTAAAGCCTAGGGGTGCCCTAGCCTGAAGGCTAGGGGAGCCCTAGCCTTAGCCTAGGGGAGCCTAAAGCCTAGGGGTGCCCTAGCCTGAAGGCTAGGGGAGCCCTAGCCTTAGCCTAGGGGAGCCTAAAGCCTAGGGGTGCCCTAGCCTGAAGGCTAGGGGAGCCCTAGCCTTAGCCTAGGGGAGCCCTAGCCTAAAGCCTAGGGGTGCCCTAGCCTGAAGGCTAGGGGAGCCCTAGCCTTAGCCTAGGGGAGCCCTAGCCTAAAGCCTAGGGGTGCCCTAGCCTGAAGGCTAGGGGAGACCTAGCCTTAGCCTAGGGGAGCCCTAGCCTAAAGCCTAGGGGTGCCCTAGCCTGAAGGCTAGGGGAGCCCTAGCCTTAGCCTAGGGGAGCCCTAGCCTAAAGCCTAGGGGTGCCCTAGCCTGAAGGCTAGGGGAGCCCTAGCCTTAGCCTAGGGGAGCCCTAGCCTAAAGCCTAGGGGTGCCCTAGCCTGAAGGCTAGGGGAGCCCTAGCCTTAGCCTAGGGGAGCCCTAGCCTAAAGCCTAGGGGTGCCCTAGCCTGAAGGCTAGGGGAGCCCTAGCCTTAGCCTAGGGGAGCCCTAGCCTAAAGCCTAGGGGTGCCCTAGCCTGAAGGCTAGGGGAGCCCTAGCCTTAGCCTAGGGGATCCCTAGCCTAAAGCCTAGGGGTGCCCTAGCCTGAAGGCTAGGGGAGCCCTAGCCTTAGCCTAGGGGAGCCCTAGCCTAAAGCCTAGGGGTGCCCTAGCCTGAATGCTAGGGGAGCCCTAGCCTTAGCCTAGGGGAGCCCTAGCCTAAAGCCTAGGGGTGCCCTAGCCTGAAGGCTAGGTGAGCCCTAGCCTTAGCCTAGGGGAGCCTAAAGCCTAGGGGTGCCCTAGCCTGAAGGCTAGGGGAGCCCTAGCCTTAGCCTAGGGGAGCCTAAAGCCTAGGGGTGCCCTAGCCTGAAGGCTAGGGGAGCCCTAGCCTTAGCCTAGGGGAGCCTAAAGCCTAGGGGTGCCCTAGCCTGAAGGCTAGGGGAGCCCTAGCCTTAGCCTAGGGGAGCCTAAAGCCTAGGGGTGCCCTAGCCTGAAGGCTAGGGGAGCCCTAGCCTTAGCCTAGGGGAGCCTAAGGCCCAGGGGTGCCCTAGCCTGAAGGCTAGGGGAGCCCTAGCCTTAGCCTAGGGGAGCCCTAGCCTAAAGCCTAGGGGTGCCCTAGCCTGAAGGCTAGGGGAGCCCTAGCCTTAGCCTAAGGGAGCCTAAAGCCTAGGGGTGCCCTAGCCTGAAGGCTAGGGGAGCCCTAGCCTTAGCCTAGGGGAGCCTAAAGCCTAGGGGTGCCCTAGCCTGAAGGCTAGGGGAGCCCTAGCCTTAGCCTAGGGGAGCCTAAAGCCTAGGGGTGCCCTAGCCTGAAGGCTAGGGGAGCCCTAGCCTTAGCCTAGGGGAGCCTAAAGCCTAGGGGTGCCCTAGCCTGAAGGCTAGGGGAGCCCTAGCCTTAGCCTAGGGGAGCCCTAGCCTAAAGCCTAGGGGTGCCCTAGCCTGAAGGCTAGGCGAGCCCTAGCCTTAGCCTAGGGGAGCCTAAAGCCTAGGGGTGCCCTAGCCTGAAGGCTAGGGGAGCCCTAGCCTTAGCCTAGGGGAGCCTAAAGCCTAGGGGTGCCCTAGCCTGAAGGCTAGGGGAGCCCTAGCCTTAGCCTAGGGGAGCCCTAGCCTAAAGCCTAGGGGTGCCCTAGCCTGAAGTCTAGGGGAGCCCTAGCCTTAGCCTAGGGGAGCCCTAGCCTAAAGCCTAGGGGTGCCCTAGCCTGAAGGCTAGGGGAGCCCTAGCCTTAGCCTAGGGGAGCCCTAGCCTAAAGCCTAGGGGTGCCCTAGCATGAAGGCTAGGGGAGCCCTAGCCTTAGCCAAGGGGAGCCCTAGCCTAAAGCCAAGGGGTGCCCTAGCCTGAAGGCTAGGGGAGCCCTAGCCTTAGCCTAGGGGAGCCCTAGCCTAAAGCCTAGGGGTGCCCTAGCCTGAAGGCTAGGGGAGCCCTAGCCTTAGCCTAGGGGAGCCCTAGCCTAAAGCCTAGGGGTGCCCTAGCCTGAAGGCTAGGGGAGCCCTAGCCTTAGCCTAGGGGAGCCCTAGCATAAAGCCTAGGGGTGCCCTAGCCTGAAGGCTAGGGGAGCCCTAGCCTTAGCCTAGGGGAGCCTAAAGCCTAGGGGTGCCCTAGCCTGAAGGCTAGGGGAGCCCTAGCCTTAGCCTAGGGGAGCCCTAGCCTAAAGCCTAGGGGTGCCCTAGCCTGAAGGCTAGGGGAGCCCTAGCCTTAGCCTAGGGGAGCCCTAGCATAAAGCCTAGGGGTGCCCTAGCGTGAAGGCTAGGGGAGCCCTAGCCTTAGCCTAGGGGAGCCTAAAGCCTAGGGGTGCCCTAGCCTGAAGGCTAGGGGAGCCCTAGCCTTAGCCTAGGGGAGCCTAAAGCCTAGGGGTGCCCTAGCCTGAAGGCTAGTGGAGCCCTAGCCTTAGCCTAGGGGAGCCTAAAGCCTAGGGGTGCCCTAGCCTGAAGGCTAGGGGAGCCCTAGCCTTAGCCTAGGGGAGCCTAAAGCCTAGGGGTGCCCTAGCCTGAAGGCTAGGGGAGCCCTAGCCTTAGCCTAGGGGAGCCCTAGCCTAAAGCCTAGGGGTGCCCTAGCCTGAAGGCTAGGGGAGCCCTAGCCTTAGCCTAGGGGAGCCCTAGCCTAAAGCCTAGGGTTCCCCTTGCCTGAAGGCTAGGGGAGCACTAGCCTTAGCCTAGGGGAGCCTAAAGCCTAGGGGTGCCCTAGCCTGAAGGCTAGGGGAGCCCTAGCCTTAGCCTAGGGGAGCCCTAGCCTAAAGCCTAGGGGTGCCCTAGCCTGAAGGCTAGGGGAGCCCTAGCCTTAGCCTAGGGGAGCCTAAAGCCTAGGGGTGCCCTAGCCTGAAGGCTAGGGGAGCCCTAGCCTTAGCCTAGGGGAGCCCTAGCCTAAAGCCTAGGGGTGCCCTAGCCTGAAGGCTAGGGGAGCCCTAGCCTTAGCCTAGGGGAGCCCTAGCCTAAAGCCTAGGGGTGCCCTAGCCTGAAGGCTAGGGGAGCCCTAGCCTAAAGCCTAGGGGTGGCCTAGCCTGAAGGCTAGGGGAGCCCTAGCCTTAGCCTAGGGGAGCCTAAAGCCTAGGGGTGCCCTAGCCTGAAGGCTAGGGGAGCCCTAGCCTTAGCCTAGGGGAGCCTAAAGCCTAGGGGTGCCCTAGCCTGAAGGCTAGGGGAGCCCTAGCCTTAGCCTAGGGGAGCCTAAAGCCTAGGGGTGCCCTAGCCTGAAGGCTACGGGAGCCCTAGCCTTAGCCTAGGGGAGCCTAAAGCCTAGGGGTGCCCTAGCCTGAAGGCTAGGGGAGCCCTAGCCTTAGCCTAGGGGAGCCCTAGCCTAAAGCCTAGGGGTGCCCTAGCCTGAAGGCTAGGGGAGCCCTAGCCTTAGCCTAAGGGAGCCTAAAGCCTAGGGGTGCCCTAGCCTGAAGGCTAGGGGAGCCCTAGCCTTAGCCTAGGGGAGCCTAAAGCCTAGGGGTGCCCTAGCCTGAAGGCTAGGGGAGCCCTAGCCTTAGCCTAGGGGAGCCTAAAGCCTAGGGGTGCCCTAGCCTGAAGGCTAGGGGAGCCCTAGCCTTAGCCTAGGGGAGCCTAAAGCCTAGGGGTGCCCTAGCCTGAAGGCTAGGGGAGCCCTAGCCTTAGCCTAGGGGAGCCCTAGCCTAAAGCCTAGGGGTGCCCTAGCCTGAAGGCTAGGCGAGCCCTAGCCTTAGCCTAGGGGAGCCTAAAGCCTAGGGGTGCCCTAGCCTGAAGGCTAGGGGAGCCCTAGCCTTAGCCTAGGGGAGCCTAAAGACTAGGGGTGCCCTAGCCTGAAGGCTAGGGGAGCCCTAGCCTTAGCCTAGGGGAGCCCTAGCCTAAAGCCTAGGGGTGCCCTAGCCTGAAGGCTAGGGGAGCCCTAGCCTTAGCCTAGGGGAGCCCTAGCCTAAAGCCTAGGGGTGCCCTAGCCTGAAGGCTAGGGGAGCCCTAGCCTTAGCCTAGGGGAGCCCTAGCCTAAAGCCTAGGGGTGCCCTAGCCTGAAGGCTAGGGGAGCCCTAGCCTTAGCCAAGGGGAGCCCTAGCCTAAAGCCAAGGGGTGCCCTAGCCTGAAGGCTAGGGGAGCCCTAGCCTTAGCCTAGGGGAGCCCTAGCCTAAAGCCTAGGGGTGCCCTAGCCTGAAGGCTAGGGGAGCCCTAGCCTTAGCCTAGGGGAGCCCTAGCCTAAAGCCTAGGGGTGCCCTAGCCTGAAGGCTAGGGGAGCCCTAGCCTTAGCCTAGGGGAGCCCTAGCATAAAGCCTAGGGGTGCCCTAGCCTGAAGGCTAGGGGAGCCCTAGCCTTAGCCTAGGGGAGCCTAAAGCCTAGGGGTGCCCTAGCCTGAAGGCTAGGGGAGCCCTAGCCTTAGCCTAGGGGAGCCCTAGCCTAAAGCCTAGGGGTGCCCTAGCCTGAAGGCTAGGGGAGCCCTAGCCTTAGCCTAGGGGAGCCCTAGCATAAAGCCTAGGGGTGCCCTAGCCTGAAGGCTAGGGGAGCCCTAGCCTTAGCCTAGGGGAGCCTAAAGCCTAGGGGTGCCCTAGCCTGAAGGCTAGGGGAGCCCTAGCCTTAGCCTAGGGGAGCCTAAAGCCTAGGGGTGCCCTAGCCTGAAGGCTAGTGGAGCCCTAGCCTTAGCCTAGGGGAGCCTAAAGCCTAGGGGTGCCCTAGCCTGAAGGCTAGGGGAGCCCTAGCCTTAGCCTAGGGGAGCGTAAAGCCTAGGGGTGCCCTAGCCTGAAGGCTAGGGGAGCCCTAGCCTTAGCCTAGGGGAGCCCTAGCCTAAAGCCTAGGGGTGCCCTAGCCTGAAGGCTAGGGGAGCCCTAGCCTTAGCCTAGGGGAGCCCTAGCCTAAAGCCTAGGGTTCCCCTTGCCTGAAGGCTAGGGGAGCACTAGCCTTAGCCTAGGGGAGCCTAAAGCCTAGGGGTGCCCTAGCCTGAAGGCTAGGGGAGCCCTAGCCTTAGCCTAGGGGAGCCCTAGCCTAAAGCCTAGGGGTGCCCTAGCCTGAAGGCTAGGGGAGCCCTAGCCTTAGCCTAGGGGAGCCTAAAGCCTAGGGGTGCCCTAGCCTGAAGGCTAGGGGAGCCCTAGCCTTAGCCTAGGGGAGCCCTAGCCTAAAGCCTAGGGGTGCCCTAGCCTGAAGGCTAGGGGAGCCCTAGCCTTAGCCTAGGGGAGCCCTAGCCTAAAGCCTAGGGGTGCCCTAGCCTGAAGGCTAGGGGAGCCCTAGACTTAGCCTAGGGGAGCCCTAGCCTAAAGCCTAGGGGTGGCCTAGCCTGAAGGCTAGGGGAGCCCTAGCCTTAGCCTAGGGGAGCCTAAAGCCTAGGGGTGCCCTAGCCTGAAGGCTAGGGGAGCCCTAGCCTTAGCCTAGGGGAGCCTAAAGCCTAGGGGTGCCCTAGCCTGAAGGCTAGGGGAGCCCTAGCCTTAGCCTAGGGGAGCCTAAAGCCTAGGGGTGCCCTAGCCTGAAGGCTACGGGAGCCCTAGCCTTAGCCTAGGGGAGCCTAAAGCCTAGGGGTGCCCTAGCCTGAAGGCTAGGGGAGCCCTAGCCTTAGCCTAGGGGAGCCTAAAGCCTAGGGGTGCCCTAGCCTGAAGGCTAGGGGAGCCCTAGCCTTAGCCTAGGGGTGCCTAAAGCCTAGGGGTGCCCTAGCCTGAAGGCTAGGGGAGCCCTAGCCTTAGCCTAGGGGAGCCTAAAGCCTAGGGGTGCCCTAGCCTGAAGGCTAGGGGAGCCCTAGCCTTAGCCTAGGGGAGCCCTAGCCTAAAGCCTAGGGGTGCCCTAGCCTGAAGGCTAGGGGAGACCTAGCCTTAGCCTAGGGGAGCCCTAGCCTAAAGCCTAGGGGTGCCCTAGCCTGAAGGCTAGGGGAGCCCTAGCCTTAGCCTAGGGGAGCCCTAGCCTAAAGCCTAGGGGTGCCCTAGCCTGAAGGCTAGGGGAGCCCTAGCCTTAGCCTAGGGGAGCCCTAGCCTAAAGCCTAGGGGTGCCCTAGCCTGAAGGCTAGGGGAGCCCTAGCCTTAGCCTAGGGGAGCCCTAGCCTAAAGCCTAGGGGTGCCCTAGCCTGAAGGCTAGGGGAGCCCTAGCCTTAGCCTAGGGGAGCCCTAGCCTAAAGCCTAGGGGTGCCCTAGCCTGAAGGCTAGGGGAGCCCTAGCCTTAGCCTAGGGGAGCCTAATGCCTAGGGGTGCCCTAGCCTGAAGGCTAGGGGAGCCCTAGCCTTAGCCTAGGGGAGCCTAAAGCCTAGGGGTGCCCTAGCCTGAAGGCTAGGGGAGCCCTGCCTTAGCCTAGGGGAGCCTAAGGCCCAGGGGTGCCCTAGCCTGAAGGCTAGGGGAGCCCTAGCCTTAGCCTAGGGGAGCCCTAGCCTAAAGCCTAGGGGTGCCCTAGCCTGAAGGCTAGGGGAGCCCTAGCCTTAGCCTAGGGGAGCCTAAAGCCTAGGGGTGCCCTAGCCTGAAGGCTAGGGGAGACCAAGCCTTAGCCTAGGGGAGCCAAAACCTAAGTGTGCCCTAGCCTGAAGGCTAGGGGAGCCCTAGCCTTAGCCTAGGGGAGCCTAAAGCCTAGGGGTGCCCTAGCCTGAAGGCTAGGGGAGCCCTAGCCTTAGCCTAGGGGAGCCTAAAGCCTAGGGGTGCCCTAGCCTGAAGGCTAGGGGAGCCCTAGCCTTAGCCTAGGGGAGCCCTAGCCTAAAGCCTAGGGGTGCCCTAGCCTGAAGGCTAGGGGAGCCCTAGCCTTAGCCTAGGGGAGCCCTAGTCTAAAGCCTAGGGGTGCCCTAGCCTGAAGGCTAGGGGAGCCCTAGCCTTAGCCTAAGGAAGCCCTCGCCTAAAGCCTAGGGGTGCCCTAGCCTGAAGGCTAGGGGAGCCCTAGCCTTAGCCTAGGGGAGCCCTAGCCTATAGCCTAGGGGTGCCCTAGCCTGAAGGCTAGGGGAGCCCTAGCCTTAGCCTAGGGGAGCCCTAGCCTAAAGCCTAGGGGTGCCCTAGCCTGAAGGCTAGGGGAGCCCTAGCCTAAAGCCTAGCGGTGCCCTAGCCTGAAAGCTAGGGGAGCCCTAGCCTTAGCCTAGGGGAGCCTAAAGCCTAGGGGTGCCCTAGCCTGAAGGCTAGGGGAGCGCTAGCCTTAGCCTAGGGGAGCCTAAAGCCTAGGGGTGCCCTAGCCTGAAGGCTAGGGGAGCCCTAGCCTTAGCCTAGGGGAGCCTAAAGCCTAGGGGTGCCCTAGCCTGAAGGCTAGGGGAGCCCTAGCCTTAGCCTAGGGGAGCCTAAAGCCTAGGGGTGCCCTAGCCTGAAGGCTAGGGGAGCCCTAGCCTTAGCCTAGGGGAGCCCTAGCCTAAAGCCTAGGGGTGCCCTAGCCTGAAGGCTAGGGGAGCCCTAGCCTTAGCCTAGGGGAGCCCTAGCCTAAAGCCTAGGGGTGCCCTAGCCTGAAGGCTAGGGGAGCCCTAGCCTTAGCCTAGGGGAGCCTAAAGCCTAGGGGTGCCCCAGCCTGAAGGCTAGGGGAGCCCTAGCCTTAGCCTAGGGGAGCCCTAGCCTAAAGCCTAGGGGTGCCCTAGCCTGAAGGCTAGGGGAGCCCTAGCCTTAGCCTAGGGGAGCCTAAAGCCTAGGGGTGCCCTAGCCTGAAGGCTAGGGGAGCCCTAGCCTTAGCCTAGGGGTGCCCTAGCCTAAAGCCTAGGGGTGCCCTAGCCTGAAGGTAGGGGAGCCCTAGCCTTAGCCTAGGGGAGCCCTAGCCTAAAGCCTAGGGGTGCCCTAGCCTGAAGGCTAGGGGAGCCCTAGACTTAGCCTAGGGGAGCCCTAGCCTAAAGCCTAGGGGTGGCCTAGCCTGAAGGCTAGGGGAGCCCTAGCCTTAGCCTAGGGGAGCCTACAGCCTAGGGGTGCCCTAGCCTGAAGGCTAGGGGAGCCCTAGCCTTAGCCTAGGGGAGCCTAAAGCCTAGGGGTGCCCTAGCCTGAAGGCTAGGGGAGCCCTAGCCTTAGCCTAGGGGAGCCTAAAGCCTAGGGGTGCCCTAGCCTGAAGGCTAGGGGAGCCCTAGCCTTAGCCTAGGGGAGCCCTAGCCTAAAGCCTAGGGGTGCCCTAGCCTGAAGGCTAGGGGAGCCCTAGCCTTAGCCTAGGGGAGCCCTAGCCTAAAGCCTAGGGGTGCCCTAGCCTGAAGGCTAGGGGAGCCCTAGCCTTAGCCTAGGGGAGCCCTAGCCTAAAGCCTAGGGGTGCCCTAGCCTGAAGGCTAGGGGAGCCCTAGCCTTAGCCTAGGGGAGCCCTAGCCTAAAGCCTCGGGGTGCCCTAGCCTGAAGGCTAGGGGATCCCTAGCCTTAGCCTAGGGGAGCCCTAGCCTAACGCCTAGGGCTGCCCTAGCCTGAAGGCTAGGGGAGCTCTAGCCTAAAGCCTAGGGGTGCCCTAGCCTGAAGGCTAGGGGAGCCCTAGCCTTAGCCTAGGGGAGCCTAAAGCCTAGGGGTGCCCTAGCCTGAAGGCTAGGGGAGCGCTAGCCTTAGCCTAGGGGAGCCTAAAGCCTAGGGGTGCCCTAGCCTGAAGGCTAGGGGAGCCCTAGCCTTAGCCTAGGGGAGCCTAAAGCCTAGGGGTGCCCTAGCCTGAAGGCTAGGGGAGCCCTAGCCTTAGCCTAGGGGAGCCTAAAGCCTAGGGGTGCCCTAGCCTGAAGGCTAGGGGAGCCCTAGCCTTAGCCTAGGCGAGCCCTAGCCTAAAGCCTAGGGGTGCCCTAGCCTGAAGGCTAGGGGAGCCCTAGCCTTAGCCTAGGGGAGCCCTAGCCTAAAGCCTAGGGGTGCCCTAGCCTGAAGGCTAGGGGAGCCCTAGCCTTAGCCTAGGGGAGCCCTAGCATAAAGCCTAGGGGTGCCCTAGCCTGAAGGCTAGGGGAGCCCTAGCCTTAGCCTAGGGGAGCCTAAAGCCTAGGGATGCCCTAGCCTGAAGGCTAGGGGAGCCCTAGCCTTAGCCTAGGGGAGCCTAAAGCCTAGGGGTGCCCTAGCCTGAAGGCTAGTGGAGCCCTAGCCTTAGCCTAGGGGAGCCTAAAGCCTAGGGGTGCCCTAGCCTGAAGGCTAGGGGAGCCCTAGCCTTAGCCTAGGGGAGCCTAAAGCCTAGGGGTGCCCTAGCCTGAAGGCTAGGGGAGCCCTAGCCTTAGCCTAGGGGAGCCCTAGCCTAAAGCCTAGGGGTGCCCTAGCCTGAAGGCTAGGGGAGCCCTAGCCTTAGCCTAGGGGAGCCCTAGCCTAAAGCCTAGGGTTCCCCTTGCCTGAAGGCTAGGGGAGCACTAGCCTTAGCCTAGGGGAGCCTAAAGCCTAGGGGTGCCCTAGCCTGAAGGCTAGGGGAGCCCTAGCCTTAGCCTAGGGGAGCCCTAGCCTAAAGCCTAGGGGTGCCCTAGCCTGAAGGCTAGGGGAGCCCTAGCCTTAGCCTAGGGGAGCCTAAAGCCTAGGGGTGCCCTAGCCTGAAGGCTAGGGGAGCCCTAGCCTTAGCCTAGGGGAGCCCTAGCCTAAAGCCTAGGGGTGCCCTAGCCTGAAGGCTAGGGGAGCCCTAGCCTTAGCCTAGGGGAGCCCTAGCCTAAAGCCTAGGGGTGCCCTAGCCTGAAGGCTAGGGGAGCCCTAGCCTTAGCCTAGGGGAGCCCTAGCCTAAAGCCTAGGGTTCCCCTTGCCTGAAGGCTAGGGGAGCACTAGCCTTAGCCTAGGGGAGCCTAAAGCCTAGGGGTGCCCTAGCCTGAAGGCTAGGGGAGCCCTAGCCTTAGCCTAGGGGAGCCCTAGCCTAAAGCCTAGGGGTGCCCTAGCCTGAAGGCTAGGGGAGCCCTAGCCTTAGCCTAGGGGAGCCTAAAGCCTAGGGGTGCCCTAGCCTGAAGGCTAGGGGAGCCCTAGCCTTAGCCTAGGGGAGCCCTAGCCTAAAGCCTAGGGGTGCCCTAGCCTGAAGGCTAGGGGAGCCCTAGCCTTAGCCTAGGGGAGCCCTAGCCTAAAGCCTAGGGGTGCCCTAGCCTGAAGGCTAGGGGAGCCCTAGACTTAGCCTAGGGGAGCCCTAGCCTAAAGCCTAGGGGTGGCCTAGCCTGAAGGCTAGGGGAGCCCTAGCCTTAGCCTAGGGGAGCCTAAAGCCTAGGGGTGCCCTAGCCTGAAGGCTAGGGGAGCCCTAGCCTTAGCCTAGGGGAGCCTAAAGCCTAGGGGTGCCCTAGCCTGAAGGCTAGGGGAGCCCTAGCCTTAGCCTAGGGGAGCCTAAAGCCTAGGGGTGCCCTAGCCTGAAGGCTACGGGAGACCTAGCCTTAGCCTAGGGGAGCCTAAAGCCTAGGGGTGCCCTAGCCTGAAGGCTAGGGGAGCCCTAGCCTTAGCCTAGGGGAGCCTAAAGCCTAGGGGTGCCCTAGCCTGAAGGCTAGGGGAGCCCTAGCCTTAGCCTAGGGGTGCCTAAAGCCTAGGGGTGCCCTAGCCTGAAGGCTAGGGGAGCCCTAGCCTTAGCCTAGGGGAGCCTAAAGCCTAGGGGTGCCCTAGCCTGAAGGCTAGGGGAGCCCTAGCCTTAGCCTAGGGGAGCCTAAAGCCTAGGGGTGCCCTAGCCTGAAGGCTACGGGAGCCCTAGCCTTAGCCTAGGGGAGCCTAAAGCCTAGGGGTGCCCTAGCCTGAAGGCTAGGGGAGCCCTAGCCTTAGCCTAGGGGAGCCTAAAGCCTAGGGGTGCCCTAGCCTGAAGGCTAGGGGAGCCCTAGCCTTAGCCTAGGGGTGCCTAAAGCCTAGGGGTGCCCTAGCCTGAAGGCTAGGGGAGCCCTAGCCTTAGCCTAGGGGAGCCTAAAGCCTAGGGGTGCCCTAGCCTGAAGGCTAGGGGAGCCCTAGCCTTAGCCTAGGGGAGCCCTAGCCTAAAGCCTAGGGGTGCCCTAGCCTGAAGGCTAGGGGAGACCTAGCCTTAGCCTAGGGGAGCCCTAGCCTAAAGCCTAGGGGTGCCCTAGCCTGAAGGCTAGGGGAGCCCTAGCCTTAGCCTAGGGGAGCCCTAGCCTAAAGCCTAGGGGTGCCCTAGCCTGAAGGCTAGGGGAGCCCTAGCCTTAGCCTAGGGGAGCCCTAGCCTAAAGCCTAGGGGTGCCCTAGCCTGAAGGCTAGGGGAGCCCTAGCCTTAGCCTAGGGGAGCCCTAGCCTAAAGCCTAGGGGTGCCCTAGCCTGAAGGCTAGGGGAGCCCTAGCCTTAGCCTAGGGGAGCCCTAGCCTAAAGCCTAGGGGTGCCCTAGCCTGAAGGCTAGGGGAGCCCTAGCCTTAGCCTAGGGGAGCCTAATGCCTAGGGGTGCCCTAGCCTGAAGGCTAGGGGAGCCCTAGCCTTAGCCTAGGGGAGCCTAAAGCCTAGGGGTGCCCTAGCCTGAAGGCTAGGGGAGCCCTGCCTTAGCCTAGGGGAGCCTAAGGCCCAGGGGTGCCCTAGCCTGAAGGCTAGGGGAGCCCTAGCCTTAGCCTAGGGGAGCCCTAGCCTAAAGCCTAGGGGTGCCCTAGCCTGAAGGCTAGGGGAGCCCTAGCCTTAGCCTAGGGGAGCCTAAAGCCTAGGGGTGCCCTAGCCTGAAGGCTAGGGGAGCCCTAGCCTTAGCCTAGGGGAGCCAAAACCTAGGTGTGCCCTAGCCTGAAGGCTAGGGGAGCCCTAGCCTTAGCCTAGGGGAGCCTAAAGCCTAGGGGTGCCCTAGCCTGAAGGCTAGGGGAGCCCTAGCCTTAGCCTAGGGGAGCCTAAAGCCTAGGGGTGCCCTAGCCTGAAGGCTAGGGGAGCCCTAGCCTTAGCCTAGGGGAGCCCTAGCCTAAAGCCTAGGGGTGCCCTAGCCTGAAGGCTAGGGGAGCCCTAGCCTTAGCCTAGGGGAGCCCTAGCCTAAAGCCTAGGGGTGCCCTAGCCTGAAGGCTAGGGGAGCCCTAGCCTAAAGCCTAGCGGTGCCCTAGCCTGAAAGCTAGGGGAGCCCTAGCCTTAGCCTAGGGGAGCCTAAAGCCTAGGGGTGCCCTAGCCTGAAGGCTAGGGGAGCGCTAGCCTTAGCCTAGGGGAGCCTAAAGCCTAGGGGTGCCCTAGCCTGAAGGCTAGGGGAGCCCTAGCCTTAGCCTAGGGGAGCCTAAAGCCTAGGGGTGCCCTAGCCTGAAGGCTAGGGGAGCCCTAGCCTTAGCCTAGGGGAGCCTAAAGCCTAGGGGTGCCCTAGCCTGAAGGCTAGGGGAGCCCTAGCCTTAGCCTAGGGGAGCCCTAGCCTAAAGCCTAGGGGTGCCCTAGCCTGAAGGCTAGGGGAGCCCTAGCCTTAGCCTAGGGGAGCCCTAGCCTAAAGCCTAGGGGTGCCCTAGCCTGAAGGCTAGGGGAGCCCTAGCCTTAGCCTAGGGGAGCCTAAAGCCTAGGGGTGCCCCAGCCTGAAGGCTAGGGGAGCCCTAGCCTTAGCCTAGGGGAGCCCTAGCCTAAAGCCTAGGGGTGCCCTAGCCTGAAGGCTAGGGGAGCCCTAGCCTTAGCCTAGGGGAGCCTAAAGCCTAGGGGTGCCCTAGCCTGAAGGCTAGGGGAGCCCTAGCCTTAGCCTAGGGGTGCCCTAGCCTAAAGCCTAGGGGTGCCCTAACCTGAAGGTAGGGGAGCCCTAGCCTTAGCCTAGGGGAGCCCTAGCCTAAAGCCTAGGGGTGCCCTAGCCTGAAGGCTAGGGGAGCCCTAGACTTAGCCTAGGGGAGCCCTAGCCTAAAGCCTAGGGGTGGCCTAGCCTGAAGGCTAGGGGAGCCCTAGCCTTAGCCTAGGGGAGCCTACAGCCTAGGGGTGCCCTAGCCTGAAGGCTAGGGGAGCCCTAGCCTTAGCCTAGGGGAGCCTAAAGCCTAGGGGTGCCCTAGCCTGAAGGCTAGGGGAGCCCTAGCCTTAGCCTAGGGGAGCCTAAAGCCTAGGGGTGCCCTAGCCTGAAGGCTAGGGGAGCCCTAGCCTTAGCCTAGGGGAGCCCTAGCCTAAAGCCTAGGGGTGCCCTAGCCTGAAGGCTAGGGGAGCCCTAGCCTTAGCCTAGGGGAGCCCTAGCCTAAAGCCTAGGGGTGCCCTAGCCTGAAGGCTAGGGGAGCCCTAGCCTTAGCCTAGGGGAGCCCTAGCCTAAAGCCTAGGGGTGCCCTAGCCTGAAGGCTAGGGGAGCCCTAGCCTTAGCCTAGGGGAGCCCTAGCCTAAAGCCTCGGGGTGCCCTAGCCTGAAGGCTAGGGGATCCCTAGCCTTAGCCTAGGGGAGCCCTAGCCTAACGCCTAGGGCTGCCCTAGCCTGAAGGCTAGGGGAGCTCTAGCCTAAAGCCTAGGGGTGCCCTAGCCTGAAGGCTAGGGGAGCCCTAGCCTTAGCCTAGGGGAGCCTAAAGCCTAGGGGTGCCCTAGCCTGAAGGCTAGGGGAGCGCTAGCCTTAGCCTAGGGGAGCCTAAAGCCTAGGGGTGCCCTAGCCTGAAGGCTAGGGGAGCCCTAGCCTTAGCCTAGGGGAGCCTAAAGCCTAGGGGTGCCCTAGCCTGAAGGCTAGGGGAGCCCTAGCCTTAGCCTAGGGGAGCCTAAAGCCTAGGGGTGCCCTAGCCTGAAGGCTAGGGGAGCCCTAGCCTTAGCCTAGGCGAGCCCTAGCCTAAAGCCTAGGGGTGCCCTAGCCTGAAGGCTAGGGGAGCCCTAGCCTTAGCCTAGGGGAGCCCTAGCCTAAAGCCTAGGGGTGCCCTAGCCTGAAGGCTAGGGGAGCCCTAGCCTTAGCCTAGGGGAGCCCTAGCATAAAGCCTAGGGGTGCCCTAGCCTGAAGGCTAGGGGAGCCCTAGCCTTAGCCTAGGGGAGCCTAAAGCCTAGGGGTGCCCTAGCCTGAAGGCTAGGGGAGCCCTAGCCTTAGCCTAGGGGAGCCTAAAGCCTAGGGGTGCCCTAGCCTGAAGGCTAGTGGAGCCCTAGCCTTAGCCTAGGGGAGCCTAAAGCCTAGGGGTGCCCTAGCCTGAAGGCTAGGGGAGCCCTAGCCTTAGCCTAGGGGAGCCTAAAGCCTAGGGGTGCCCTAGCCTGAAGGCTAGGGGAGCCCTAGCCTTAGCCTAGGGGAGCCCTAGCCTAAAGCCTAGGGGTGCCCTAGCCTGAAGGCTAGGGGAGCCCTAGCCTTAGCCTAGGGGAGCCCTAGCCTAAAGCCTAGGGTTCCCCTTGCCTGAAGGCTAGGGGAGCACTAGCCTTAGCCTAGGGGAGCCTAAAGCCTAGGGGTGCCCTAGCCTGAAGGCTAGGGGAGCCCTAGCCTTAGCCTAGGGGAGCCCTAGCCTAAAGCCTAGGGGTGCCCTAGCCTGAAGGCTAGGGGAGCCCTAGCCTTAGCCTAGGGGAGCCTAAAGCCTAGGGGTACCCTAGCCTGAAGGCTAGGGGAGCCCTAGCCTTAGCCTAGGGGAGCCCTAGCCTAAAGCCTAGGGGTGCCCTAGCCTGAAGGCTAGGGGAGCCCTAGCCTTAGCCTAGGGGAGCCCTAGCCTAAAGCCTAGGGGTGCCCTAGCCAGAAGGCTAGGGGAGCCCTAGCCTTAGCCTAGGGGAGCCCTAGCCTAAAGCCTAGGGTTCCCCTTGCCTGAAGGCTAGGGGAGCACTAGCCTTAGCCTAGGGGAGCCTAAAGCCTAGGGGTGCCCTAGCCTGAAGGCTAGGGGAGCCCTAGCCTTAGCCTAGGGGAGCCCTAGCCTAAAGCCTAGGGGTGCCCTAGCCTGAAGGCTAGGGGAGCCCTAGCCTTAGCCTAGGGGAGCCTAAAGCCTAGGGGTGCCCTAGCCTGAAGGCTAGGGGAGCCCTAGCCTTAGCCTAGGGGAGCCCTAGCCTAAAGCCTAGGGGTGCCCTAGCCTGAAGGCTAGGGGAGCCCTAGCCTTAGCCTAGGGGAGCCCTAGCCTAAAGCCTAGGGGTGCCCTAGCCTGAAGGCTAGGGGAGCCCTAGACTTAGCCTAGGGGAGCCCTAGCCTAAAGCCTAGGGGTGGCTTAGCCTGAAGGCTAGGGGAGCCCTAGCCTTAGCCTAGGGGAGCCTAAAGCCTAGGGGTGCCCTAGCCTGAAGGCTAGGGGAGCCCTAGCCTTAGCCTAGGGGAGCCTAAAGCCTAGGGGTGCCCTAGCCTGAAGGCTAGGGGAGCCCTAGCCTTAGCCTAGGGGAGCCTAAAGCCTAGGGGTGCCCTAGCCTGAAGGCTACGGGAGCCCTAGCCTTAGCCTAGGGGAGCCTAAAGCCTAGGGGTGCCCTAGCCTGAAGGCTAGGGGAGCCCTAGCCTTAGCCTAGGGGAGCCTAAAGCCTAGGGGTGCCCTAGCCTGAAGGCTAGGGGAGCCCTAGCCTTAGCCTAGGGGTGCCTAAAGCCTAGGGGTGCCCTAGCCTGAAGGCTAGGGGAGCCCTAGCCTTAGCCTAGGGGAGCCTAAAGCCTAGGGGTGCCCTAGCCTGAAGGCTAGGGGAGCCCTAGCCTTAGCCTAGGGGAGCCCTAGCCTAAAGCCTAGGGGTGCCCTAGCCTGAAGGCTAGGGGAGACCTAGCCTTAGCCTAGGGGAGCCCTAGCCTAAAGCCTAGGGGTGCCCTAGCCTGAAGGCTAGGGGAGCCCTAGCCTTAGCCTAGGGGAGCCCTAGCCTAAAGCCTAGGGGTGCCCTAGCCTGAAGGCTAGGGGAGCCCTAGCCTTAGCCTAGGGGAGCCCTAGCCTAAAGCCTAGGGGTGCCCTAGCCTGAAGGCTAGGGGAGCCCTAGCCTTAGCCTAGGGGAGCCCTAGCCTAAAGCCTAGGGGTGCCCTAGCCTGAAGGCTAGGGGAGCCCTAGCCTTAGCCTAGGGGAGCCCTAGCCTAAAGCCTAGGGGTGCCCTATCCTGAAGGCTAGGGGAGCCCTAGCCTTAGCCTAGGGGAGCCTAATGCCTAGGGGTGCCCTAGCCTGAAGGCTAGGGGAGCCCTAGCCTTAGCCTAGGGGAGCCTAAAGCCTAGGGGTGCCCTAGCCTGAAGGCTAGGGGAGCCCTGCCTTAGCCTAGGGGAGCCTAAGGCCCAGGGGTGCCCTAGCCTGAAGGCTAGGGGAGCCCTAGCCTTAGCCTAGGGGAGCCCTAGCCTAAAGCCTAGGGGTGCCCTAGCCTGAAGGCTAGGGGAGCCCTAGCCTTAGCCTAGGGGAGCCTAAAGCCTAGGGGTGCCCTAGCCTGAAGGCTAGGGGAGCCCTAGCCTTAGCCTAGGGGAGCCAAAACCTAGGTGTGCCCTAGCCTGAAGGCTAGGGGAGCCCTAGCCTTAGCCTAGGGGAGCCTAAAGCCTAGGGGTGCCCTAGCCTGACGGCTAGGGGAGCCCTAGCCTTAGCCTAGGGGAGCCTAAAGCCTAGGGGTGCCCTAGCCTGAAGGCTAGGGGAGCCCTAGCCTTAGCCTAGGGGAGCCCTAGCCTAAAGCCTAGGGGTGCCCTAGCCTGAAGGCTAGGGGAGCCCTAGCCTTAGCCTAGGGGAGCCCTAGCCTAAAGCCTAGGGGTGCCCTAGCCTGAAGGCTAGGGGAGCCCTAGCCTTAGCCTAAGGAAGCCCTCGCCTAAAGCCTAGGGGTGCCCTAGCCTGAAGGCTAGGGGAGCCCTAGCCTTAGCCTAGGGGAGCCCTAGCCTAAAGCCTAGGGGTGCCCTAGCCTGAAGGCTAGGGGAGCCCTAGCCTTAGCCTAGGGGAGCCCTAGCCTAAAGCCTAGGGGTGCCCTAGCCTGAAGGCTAGGGGAGCCCTAGCCTAAAGCCTAGCGGTGCCCTAGCCTGAAAGCTAGGGGAGCCCTAGCCTTAGCCTAGGGGAGCCTAAAGCCTAGGGGTGCCCTAGCCTGAAGGCTAGGGGAGCGCTAGCCTTAGCCTAGGGGAGCCTAAAGCCTAGGGGTGCCCTAGCCTGAAGGCTAGGGGAGCCCTAGCCTTATCCTAGGGGAGCCTAAAGCCTAGGGGTGCCCTAGCCTGAAGGCTAGGGGAGCCCTAGCCTTAGCCTAGGGGAGCCTAAAGCCTAGGGGTGCCCTAGCCTGAAGGCTAGGGGAGCCCTAGCCTTAGCCTAGGGGAGCCCTAGCCTAAAGCCTAGGGGTGCCCTAGCCTGAATGCTAGGGGAGCCCTAGCCTTAGCCTAGGGGAGCCCTAGCCTAAAGCCTAGGGGTGCCCTAGCCTGAAGGCTAGGGGAGCCCTAGCCTTAGCCTAGGGGAGCCTAAAGCCTAGGGGTGCCCCAGCCTGAAGGCTAGGGGAGCCCTAGCCTTAGCCTAGGGGAGCCCTAGCCTAAAGCCTAGGGGTGCCCTAGCCTGAAGGCTAGGGGAGCCCTAGCCTTAGCCTAGGGGAGCCTAAAGCCTAGGGGTGCCCTAGCCTAAAGCCTAGGGGTGCCCTAGCCTGAAGGTAGGGGAGCCCTAGCCTTAGCCTAGGGGAGCCCTAGCCTAAAGCCTAGGGGTGCCCTAGCCTGAAGGCTAGGGGAGCCCTAGACTTAGCCTAGGGGAGCCCTAGCCTAAAGCCTAGGGGTGGCCTAGCCTGAAGGCTAGGGGAGCCCTAGCCTTAGCCTAGGGGAGCCTACAGCCTAGGGGTGCCCTAGCCTGAAGGCTAGGGGAGCCCTAGCCTTAGCCTAGGGGAGCCTAAAGCCTAGGGGTGCCCTAGCCTGAAGGCTAGGGGAGCCCTAGCCTTAGCCTAGGGGAGCCTAAAGCCTAGGGGTGCCCTAGCCTGAAGGCTAGGGGAGCCCTAGCCTTAGCCTAGGGGAGCCCTAGCCTAAAGCCTAGGGGTGCCCTAGCCTGAAGGCTAGGGGAGCCCTAGCCTTAGCCTAGGGGAGCCCTAGCCTAAAGCCTAGGGGTGCCCTAGCCTGAAGGCTAGGGGAGCCCTAGCCTTAGCCTAGGGGAGCCCTAGCCTAAAGCCTAGGGGTGCCCTAGCCTGAAGGCTAGGGGAGCCCTAGCCTTAGCCTAGGGGAGCCCTAGCCTAAAGCCTCGGGGTGCCCTAGCCTGAAGGCTAGGGGATCCCTAGCCTTAGCCTAGGGGAGCCCTAGCCTAACGCCTAGGGCTGCCCTAGCCTGAAGGCTAGGGGAGCTCTAGCCTAAAGCCTAGGGGTGCCCTAGCCTGAAGGCTAGGGGAGCCCTAGCCTTAGCCTAGGGGAGCCTAAAGCCTAGGGGTGCCCTAGCCTGAAGGCTAGGGGAGCGCTAGCCTTAGCCTAGGGGAGCCTAAAGCCTAGGGGTGCCCTAGCCTGAAGGCTAGGGGAGCCCTAGCCTTAGCCTAGGGGAGCCTAAAGCCTAGGGGTGCCCTAGCCTGAAGGCTAGGGGAGCCCTAGCCTTAGCCTAGGGGAGCCTAAAGCCTAGGGGTGCCCTAGCCTGAAGGCTAGGGGAGCCCTAGCCTTAGCCTAGGCGAGCCCTAGCCTAAAGCCTAGGGGTGCCCTAGCCTGAAGGCTAGGGGAGCCCTAGCCTTAGCCTAGGGGAGCCCTAGCCTAAAGCCTAGGGGTGCCCTAGCCTGAAGGCTAGGGGAGCCCTAGCCTTAGCCTAGGGGAGCCTAAAGCCTAGGGGTGCCCTAGCCTGAAGGCTAGGGGAGCCCTAGCCTTAGCCTAGGGGAGCCCTAGCCTAAAGCCTAGGGGTGCCCTAGCCTGAAGGCTAGGGGAGCCCTAGCCTTAGCCTAGGGGAGCCCTAGCCTAAAGCCTAGGTGTGCCCTAGCCTGAAGGCTAGGGGAGCCCTAGACTTAGCCTAGGGGAGCCCTAGCCTAAAGCCTAGGGGTGGCCTAGCCTGAAGGCTAGGGGAGCCCTAGCCTTAGCCTAGGGGAGCCTAAAGCCTAGGGGTGCCCTAGCCTGAAGGCTAGGGGAGCCCTAGCCTTAGCCTAGGGGAGCCTAAAGCCTAGGGGTGCCCTAGCCTGAAGGCTAGGGGAGCCCTAGCCTTAGCCTAGGGGAGCCTAAAGCCTAGGGGTGCCCTAGCCTGAAGGCTACGGGAGCCCTAGCCTTAGCCTAGGGGAGCCTAAAGCCTAGGGGTGCCCTAGCCTGAAGGCTAGGGGAGCCCTAGCCTTAGCCTAGGGGAGCCTAAAGCCTAGGGGTGCCCTAGCCTGAAGGCTAGGGGAGCCCTAGCCTTAGCCTAGGGGAGCCTAAAGCCTAGGGGTGCCCTAGCCTGAAGGCTAGGGGAGCCCTAGCCTTAGCCTAGGGGTGCCTAAAGCCTAGGGGTGCCCTAGCCTGAAGGCTAGGGGAGCCCTAGCCTTAGCCTAGGGGAGCCCTAGCCTAAAGCCTAGGGGTGCCCTAGCCTGAAGGCTAGGGGAGACCTAGCCTTAGCCTAGGGGAGCCCTAGCCTAAAGCCTAGGGGTGCCCTAGCCTGAAGGCTAGGGGAGCCCTAGCCTTAGCCTAGGGGAGCCCTAGCCTAAAGCCTAGGGGTGCCCTAGCCTGAAGGCTAGGGGAGCCCTAGCCTTAGCCTAGGGGAGCCCTAGCCTAAAGCCTAGGGGTGCCCTAGCCTGAAGGCTAGGGGAGCCCTAGCCTTAGCCTAGGGGAGCCCTAGCCTAAAGCCTAGGGGTGCCCTAGCCTGAAGGCTAGGGGAGCCCTAGCCTTAGCCTAGGGGAGCCCTAGCCTAAAGCCTAGGGGTGCCCTAGCCTGAAGGCTAGGGGAGCCCTAGCCTTAGCCTAGGGGAGCCCTAGCCTAAAGCCTAGGGGTGCCCTAGCCTGAAGGCTAGGGGAGCCCTAGCCTTAGCCTAGGGGAGCCCTAGCCTAAAGCCTAGGGCTGCCCTAGCCTGAAGGCTAGGGGAGCCCTAGCCTTAGCCTAGGGGAGCCCTAGCCTAAAGCCTAGGGGTGCCCTAGCCTGAAGGCTAGGGGAGCCCTAGCCTTAGCCTAGGGGAGCCCTAGCCTAAAGCCTAGGGGTGCCCTAGCCTGAAGGCTAGGGGAGCCCTAGCCTAAAGCCTAGCGGTGCCCTAGCCTGAAAGCTAGGGGAGCCCTAGCCTTAGCCTAGGGGAGCCTAAAGCCTAGGGGTGCCCTAGCCTGAAGGCTAGGGGAGCGCTAGCCTTAGCCTAGGGGAGCCTAAAGCCTAGGGGTGCCCTAGCCTGAAGGCTAGGGGAGCCCTAGACTTAGCCTAGGGGAGCCTAAAGCCTAGGGGTGCCCTAGCCTGAAGGCTAGGGGAGCCCTAGCCTTAGCCTAGGGGAGCCTAAAGCCTAGGGGTGCCCTAGCCTGAAGGCTAGGGGAGCCCTAGCCTTAGCCTAGGGGAGCCCTAGCCTAAAGCCTAGGGGTGCCCTAGCCTGAAGGCTAGGGGAGCCCTAGCCTTAGCCTAGGGGAGCCCTAGCCTAAAGCCTAGGGGTGCCCTAGCCTGAAGGCTAGGGGAGCCCTAGCCTTAGCATAGGGGAGCCTAAAGCCTAGGGGTGCCCCAGCCTGAAGGCTAGGGGAGCCCTAGCCTTAGCCTAGGGGAGCCCTAGCCTAAAGCCTAGGGGTGCCCTAGCCTGAAGGCTAGGGGAGCCCTAGCCTTAGCCTAGGGGAGCCTAAAGCCTAGGGGTGCCCTAGCCTGAAGGCTAGGGGAGCCCTAGCCTTAGCCTAGGGGAGCCCTAGCCTAAAGCCTAGGGGTGCCCTAGCCTGAAGGCTAGGGGAGCCCTAGCCTTAGCCTAGGGGAGCCCTAGCCTAAAGCCTAGGGGTGCCCTAGCCTGAAGGCTAGGGGAGCCCTAGCCTTAGCCTAGGGGAGCCTAAAGCCTAGGGGTACCCTAGCCTGAAGGCTAGGGGAGCCCTAGCCTTAGCCTAGGGGAGCCCTAGCCTAAAGCCTAGGGGTGCCCTAGCCTGAAGGCTAGGGGAGCCCTAGCCTTAGCCTAGGGGAGCCCTAGCCTAAAGCCTAGGGGTGCCCTAGCCTGAAGGCTAGGGAGCCCTAGCCGTAGCCTAGGGGAGCCCTAGCCTAAAGCCTAGGGGTGCCCTAGCCTGAAGGCTAGGGGAGCCCTAGCCTTAGCCTAGGGGAGCCCTAGCCTAAAGCCTCGGGGTGCCCTAGCCTGAAGGCTAGGGGAGCCCTAGCCTTAGCCTAGGGGAGCCCTAGCCTAACGCCTAGGGCTGCCCTAGCCTGAAGGCTAGGGGAGCTGTAGCCTAAAGCCTAGGGGTGCCCTAGCCTGAAGGCTAGGGGAGCCCTAGCCTTAGCCTAGGGGAGCCTAAAGCCTAGGGGTGCCCTAGCCTGAAGGCTAGGGGAGCGCTAGCCTTAGCCTAGGGGAGCCTAAAGCCTAGGGGTGCCCTAGCCTGAAGGCTAGGGGAGCCCTAGCCTTAGCCTAGGGGAGCCTAAAGCCTAGGGGTGCCCTAGCCTGAAGGCTAGGGGAGCCCTAGCCTTAGCCTAGGGGAGCCTAAAGCCTAGGGGTGCCCTAGCCTGAAGGCTAGGGGAGCCCTAGCCTTAGCCTAGGCGAGCCCTAGCCTAAAGCCTAGGGGTGCCCTAGCCTGAAGGCTAGGGGAGCCCTAGCCTTAGCCTAGGGGAGCCCTAGCCTAAAGCCTAGGGGTGCCCTAGCCTGAAGGCTAGGGGAGCCCTAGCCTTAGCCTAGGGGAGCCTAAAGCCTAGGGGTGCCCTAGCCTGAAGGCTAGGGGAGCCCTAGCCTTAGCCTAAGGGAGCCCTAGCCTAAAGCCTAGGGGTGCCCTAGCCTGAAGGCTAGGGGAGCCCTAGCCTTAGCCTAGGGGAGCCCTAGCCTAAAGCCTAGGGGTGCCCTAGCCTGAAGGCTAGGGGAGCCCTAGACTTAGCCTAGGGGAGCCCTAGCCTAAAGCCTAGGGGTGGCCTAGCCTGAAGGCTAGGGGAGCCCTAGCCTTAGCCTAGGGGAGCCTAAAGCCTAGGGGTGCCCTAGCCTGAAGGCTAGGGGAGCCCTAGCCTTAGCCTAGGGGAGCCTAAAGCCTAGGGGTGCCCTAGCCTGAAGGCTAGGGGAGCCCTAGCCTTAGCCTAGGGGAGCCTAAAGCCTAGGGGTGCCCTAGCCTGAAGGCTAGGGGAGCCCTAGCCTTAGCCTAGGGGAGCCTAAAGCCTAGGGGTGCCCTAGCCTGAAGGCTAGGGGAGCCCTAGCCTTAGCCTAGGGGAGCCTAAAGCCTAGGGGTGCCCTAGCCTGAAGGCTAGGGGAGCCCTAGCCTTAGCCTAGGGGAGCCTAAAGCCTAGGGGTGCCCTAGCCTGAAGGCTAGGGGAGCCCTAGCCTTAGCCTAGGGGAGCCTAAAGCCTAGGGGTGCCCTAGCCTGAAGGCTAGGGGAGCCCTAGCCTTAGCCTAGGGGAGCCCTAGCCTAAAGCCTAGGGGTGCCCTAGCCTGAAGGCTAGGGGAGCCCTAGCCTTAGCCTAGGGGAGCCCTAGCCTAAAGCCTAGGGGTGCCCTAGCCTGAAGGCTAGGGGAGCCCTAGCCTTAGCCTAGGGGAGCCCTAGCCTAAAGCCTAGGGGTGCCCTAGCCTGAAGGCTAGGGGAGCCCTAGCCTTAGCCTAGGGGAGCCCTAGCCTAAAGCCTAGGGGTGCCCTAGCCTGAAGGCTAGGGGAGCCCTAGCCTTAGCCTAGGGGAGCCCTAGCCTAAAGCCTAGGGGTGCCCTAGCCTGAAGGCTAGGGGAGCCCTAGCCTTAGCCTAGGGGAGCCCTAGCCTAAAGCCTAGGGGTGCCCTAGCCTGAAGGCTAGGGGAGCCCTAGCCTTAGCCTAGGGGAGCCCTAGCCTAAAGCCTAGGGGAGCCCTAGCCTAAAGCCTAGGGGTGCCCTAGCCTGAAGGCTAGGGGAGCCCTAGCCTTAGCCTAGGGGAGCCCTAGCCTAAAGCCTAGGGGTGCCCTAGCCTGAAGGCTAGGTGAGCCCTAGCCTTAGCCTAGGGGAGCCTAAAGCCTAGGGGTGCCCTAGCCTGAAGGCTAGGGGAGCCCTAGCCTTAGCCTAGGGGAGCCTAATGCCTAGGGGTGCCCTAGCCTGAAGGCTAGGGGAGCCCTAGCCTTAGCCTAGGGGAGCCTAAAGCCTAGGGGTGCCCTAGCCTGAAGGCTAGGGGAGCCCTAGCCTTAGCCTAGGGGAGCCTAAAGCCTAGGGGTGCCCTAGCCTGAAGGCTAGGGGAGCCCTAGCCTTAGCCTAGGGGAGCCTAAGGCCCAGGGGTGCCCTAGCCTGAAGGCTAGGGGAGCCCTAGCCTTAGCCTAGGGGAGCCCTAGCCTAAAGCCTAGGGGTGCCCTAGCCTGAAGGCTAGGGGAGCCCTAGCCTTAGCCTAGGGGAGCCTAAAGCCTAGGGGTGCCCTAGCCTGAAAGCTAGGGGAGCCCTAGCCTTAGCCTAGGGGAGCCTAAAGCCTAGGGGTGCCCTAGCCTGAAGGCTAGGGGAGCCCTAGCCTTAGCCTAGGGGAGCCTAAAGCCTAGGGGTGCCCTAGCCTGAAGGCTAGGGGAGCCCTAGCCTTAGCCTAGGGGAGCCTAAAGCCTAGGGGTGCCCTAGCCTGAAGGCTAGGGGAGCCCTAGCCTTAGCCTAGGGGAGCCTAAAGCCTAGGGGTGCCCTAGCCTGAAGGCTAGGGGAGCCCTAGCCTTAGCCTAGGGGAGCCCTAGCCTAAAGCCTAGGGGTGCCCTAGCCTGAAGGCTAGGCGAGCCCTAGCCTTAGCCTAGGGGAGCCTAAAGCCTAGGGGTGCCCTAGCCTGAAGGCTAGGGGAGCCCTAGCCTTAGCCTAGGGGAGCCTAAAGCCTAGGGGTGCCCTAGCCTGAAGGCTAGGGGAGCCCTAGCCTTAGCCTAGGGGAGCCCTAGCCTAAAGCCTAGGGGTGCCCTAGCCTGAAGGCTAGGGGAGCCCTAGCCTTAGCCTAGGGGAGCCCTAGCCTAAAGCCTAGGGGTGCCCTAGCCTGAAGGCTAGGGGAGCCCTAGCCTTAGCCTAGGGGAGCCCTAGCCTAAAGCCTAGGGGTGCCCTAGCCTGAAGGCTAGGGGAGCCCTAGCCTTAGCCAAGGGGAGCCCTAGCCTAAAGCCTAGGGGTGCCCTAGCCTGAAGGCTAGGGGAGCCCTAGCCTTAGCCTAGGGGAGCCCTAGCCTAAAGCCTAGGGGTGCCCTAGCCTGAAGGCTAGGGGAGCCCTAGCCTTAGCCTAGGGGAGCCCTAGCCTAAAGCCTAGGGGTGCCCTAGCCTGAAGGCTAGGGGAGCCCTAGCCTTAGCCTAGGGGAGCCCTAGCCTAAAGCCTAGGGGTGCCCTAGCCTGAAGGCTAGGGGAGCCCTAGCCTTAGCCTAGGGGAGCCTAAAGCCTAGGGGTGCCCTAGCCTGAAGGCTAGGGGAGCCCTAGCCTTAGCCTAGGGGAGCCTAAAGCCTAGGGGTGCCCTAGCCTGAAGGCTAGGGGAGCCCTAGCCTTAGCCTAGGGGAGCCTAAAGCCTAGGGGTGCCCTAGCCTGAAGGCTAGGGGAGCCCTAGCCTTAGCCTAGGGGAGCCTAAAGCCTAGGGGTGCCCTAGCCTGAAGGCTAGTGGAGCCCTAGCCTAAGCCTAGGGGAGCCTAAAGCCTAGGGGTGCCCTAGCCTGAAGGCTAGGGGAGCCCTAGCCTTAGCCTAGGGGAGCCTAAAGCCTAGGGGTGCCCTAGCCTGAAGGCTAGGGGAGCCCTAGCCTTAGCCTAGGGGAGCCCTAGCCTAAAGCCTAGGGGTGCCCTAGCCTGAAGGCTAGGGGAGCCCTAGCCTTAGCCTAGGGGAGCCTAAAGCCTAGGGGTGCCCTAGCCTGAAGGCTAGGGGAGCCCTAGCCTTAGCCTAGGGGAGCCCTAGCCTAAAGCCTAGGGGTGCCCTAGCCTGAATGCTAGGGGAGCCCTAGCCTTAGCCTAGGGGAGCCCTAGCATAAAGCCTAGGGGTGCCCTAGCCTGAAGGCTAGGGGAGCCCTAGACTTAGCCTAGGGGAGCCTAAAGCCTAGGGGTGCCCTAGCCTGAAGGCTAGGGGAGCCCTAGCCTTAGCCTAGGGGAGCCTAAAGCCTAGGGGTGCCCTAGCCTGAAGGCTAGGGGAGCCCTAGCCTTAGCCTAGGGGAGCCTAAAGCCTAGGGGTGCCCTAGCCTGAAGGCTAGGGGAGCCCTAGCCTTAGCCTAGGGGAGCCTAAAGCCTAGGGGTGCCCTAGCCTGAAGGCTAGGGGAGCCCTAGCCTTAGCCTAGGGGAGCCCTAGCCTAAAGCCTAGGGGTGCCCTAGCCTGAAGGCTAGGGGAGCCCTAGCCTTAGCCTAGGGGAGCCCTAGCCTAAAGCCTAGGGGTGCCCTAGCCTGAAGGCTAGGGGAGCCCTAGCCTTAGCCTAGGGGAGCCCTAGCCTAAAGCCTAGGGGTGCCCTAGCCTGAAGGCTAGGGGAGCCCTAGCCTTAGCCTAGGGGAGCCCTAGCCTAAAGCCTAGGGGTGCCCTAGCCTGAAGGCTAGGGGAGCCCTAGCCTTAGCCTAGGGGAGCCCTAGCCTAAAGCCTAGGGGTGCCCTAGCCTGAAGGCTAGGGGTGCCCTAGCCTGAAGGCTAGGGGAGCCCTAGCCTTAGCCTAGGGGAGCCCTAGCCTAAAGCCTAGGGGTGCCCTAGCCTGAAGGCTAGGGGAGCCCTAGCCTTAGCCTAGGGGAGCCTAATGCCTAGGGGTGCCCTAGCCTGAAGGTAGGGGAGCCCTAGCCTTAGCCTAGGGGAGCCTAAAGCCTAGGGGTGCCCTAGCCTGAAGGCTAGGGGAGCCCTAGCCTTAGCCTAGGGGAGCCTAAGGCCCAGGGGTGCCCTAGCCTGAAGGCTAGGGGAGCCCTAGCCTTAGCCTAGGGGAGCCCTAGCCTAAAGCCTAGGGGTGCCCTAGCCTGAAGGCTAGGGGAGCCCTAGCCTTAGCCTAGGGGAGCCTAAAGCCTAGGGGTGCCCTAGCCTGAAGGCTAGGGGAGCCCTAGCCTTAGCCTAGGGGAGCCTAAAGCCTAGGGGTGCCCTAGCCTGAAGGCTAGGGGAGCCCTAGCCTTAGCCTAAGGGAGCCTAAAGCCTAGGGGTGCCCTAGCCTGAAGGCTAGGGGAGCCCTAGCCTTAGCCTAGGGGAGCCTAAAGCCTAGGGGTGCCCTAGCCTGAAGGCTAGGGGAGCCCTAGCCTTAGCCTAGGGGAGCCCTAGCCTAAAGCCTAGGGGTGCCCTAGCCTGAAGGCTAGGGGAGCCCTAGCCTTAGCCTAGGGGAGCCCTAGCCTAAAGCCTAGGGGTGCCCTAGCCTGAAGGCTAGGGGAGCCCTAGCCTTAGCCTAGGGGAGCCCTCGCCTAAAGCCTAGGGGTGCCCTAGCCTGAAGGCTAGGGGAGCCCTAGCCTTAGCCTAGGGGAGCCCTAGCCTAAAGCCTAGGGGTGCCCTAGCCTGAAGGCTAGGGGAGCCCTAGCCTTAGCCTAGGGGAGCCCTAGCCTAAAGCCTAGGGGTGCCCTAGCCTGAAGGCTAGGGGAGCCCTAGCCTAAAGCCTAGGGGTGCCCTAGCCTGAAAGCTAGGGGAGCCCTAGCCTTAGCCTAGGGGAGCCTAAAGCTTAGGGGTGCCCTAGCCTGAAGGCTAGGGGAGCGCTAGCCTTAGCCTAGGGGAGCCTAAAGCCTAGGGGTGCCCTAGCCTGAAGGCTAGGGGAGCCCTAGCCTTAGCCTAGGGGAGCCTAAAGCCTAGGGGTGCCCTAGCCTGAAGGCTAGGGGAGCCCTAGCCTTAGCCTAGGGGAGCCTAAAGCCTAGGGGTGCCCTAGCCTGAAGGCTAGGGGAGCCCTAGCCTTAGCCTAGGGGAGCCCTAGCCTAAAGCCTAGGGGTGCCCTAGCCTGAAGGCTAGGGGAGCCCTAGCCTTAGCCTAGGGGAGCCCTAGCCTAAAGCCTAGGGGTGCCCTAGCCTGAAGGCTAGGGGAGCCCTAGCCCTAGCCTAGGGGAGCCCTAGCCTAAAGCCTAGGGGTGCCCTAGCCTGAAGGCTAGGGGAGCCCTAGCCTTAGCCTAGGGGAGCCCTAGCCTAAAGCCTAGGGGTGCCCTAGCCTGAAGGCTAGGGGAGCCCTAGCCTTAGCCTAGGGGAGCCCTAGCCTAAAGCCTAGGGGTGCCCTAGCCTGAAGGCTAGGGGAGCCTTAGCCTTAGCCTAGGGGAGCCCTAGCCTAAAGCCTAGGGGTGCCCTAGCCTGAAGGCTAGGGGAGCCCTAGCCTTAGCCTAGGGGAGCCTAATGCCTAGGGGTGCCCTAGCCTGAAGGCTAGGGGAGCCCTAGCCTTAGCCTAGGGGAGCCTAAAGCCTAGGGGTGCCCTAGCCTGAAGGCTAGGGGAGCCCTAGCCTTAGCCTAGGGGAGCCTAAGGCCCAGGGGTGCCCTAGCCTGAAGGCTAGGGGAGCCCTAGCCTTAGCCTAGGGGAGCCCTAGCCTAAAGCCTAGGGGTGCCCTAGCCTGAAGGCTAGGGGAGCCCTAGCCTTAGCCTAGGGGAGCCTAAAGCCTAGGGGTGCCCTAGCCTGAAGGCTAGGGGAGCCCTAGCCTTAGCCTAGGGGAGCCTAAAGCCTAGGGGTGCCCTAGCCTGAAGGCTAGGGGAGCCCTAGCCTTAGCCTAGGGGAGCCTAAAGCCTAGGGGTGCCCTAGCCTGAAGGCTAGGGGAGCCCTAGCCTTAGCCTAGGGGAGCCTAAAGCCTAGGGGTGCCCTAGCCTGAAGGCTAGGGGAGCCCTAGCCTTAGCCTAGGGGAGCCCTAGCCTAAAGCCTAGGGGTGCCCTAGCCTGAAGGCTAGGGGAGCCCTAGCCTTAGCCTAGGGGAGCCCTCGCCTAAAGCCTAGGGGTGCCCTAGCCTGAAGGCTAGGGGAGCCCTAGCCTTAGCCTAGGGGAGCCCTAGCCTAAAGCCTAGGGGTGCCCTAGCCTGAAGGCTAGGGGAGCCCTAGCCTAAAGCCTAGGGGTGCCCTAGCCTGAAAGCTACGGGAGCCCTAGCCTTAGCCTAGGGGAGCCTAAAGCCTAGGGGTGCCCTAGCCTGAAGGCTAGTGGAGCGCTAGCCTTAGCCTAGGGGAGCCTAAAGCCTAGGGGTGCCCTAGCCTGAAGGCTAGGGGAGCCCTAGCCTTAGCCTAGGGGAGCCTAAAGCCTAGGGGTGCCCTAGCCTGAAGGCTAGGGGAGCCCTAGCCTTAGCCTAGGGGAGCCTAAAGCCTAGGGGTGCCCTAGCCTGAAGGCTAGGGGAGCCCTAGCCTTAGCCTAGGGGAGCCCTAGCCTAAAGCCTAGGGGTGCCCTAGCCTGAAGGCTAGGGGAGCCCTAGCCTTAGCCTAGGGGAGCCCTAGCCTAAACCCTAGGGGTGCCCTAGCCTGAAGGCTAGGGGAGCCCTAGCCTTAGCCTAGGGGAGCCCTAGCCTAAAGCCTAGGGGTGCCCTAGCCTGAAGGCTAGGGGAGCCCTAGCCTTAGCCTAGGGGAGCCCTAGCCTAAAGCCTAGGGGTGCCCAAGCCTGAAGGCTAGGGGAGCCCTAGCCTTAGCCTAGGGGAGCCCTAGCCTAAAGCCTAGTGGTGCCCTAGCCTGAAGGCTAGGGGAGCCCTAGCCTTAGCCTAGGGGAGCCTAAAGCCTAGGGGTGCCCTAGCCTGAAGGCTAGGGGAGCCCTAGCCTTAGCCTAGGGGAGCCTAAAGCCTAGGGGTGCCCTAGCCTGAAGGCTAGGGGAGCCCTAGCCTTAGCCTAGGGGAGCCTAAAGCCTAGGGGTGCCCTAGCCTGAAGGCTAGGGGAGCCCTAGCCTTAGCCTAGGGGAGCCCTAGCCTAAAGCCTAGGGGTGCCCTAGCCTGAAGGCTAGGGGAGCCCTAGCCTTAGCCTAGGGGAGCCTAAAGCCTAGGGGTGCCCTAGCCTGAAGGCTAGGGGAGCCCTAGCCTTAGCCTAGGGGAGACCTAGCCTAAAGCCTAGGGGTGCCCTAGCCTGAAGGCTAGGGGAGCCCTAGCCTTAGCCTAGGGGAGCCCTCGCCTAAAGCCTAGGGGTGCCCTAGCCTGAAGGCTAGGGGAGCCCTAGCCTTAGCCTAGGGGAGCCCTCGCCTAAAGCCTAGGGGTGCCCTAGCCTGAAGGCTAGGGGAGCCCTAGCCTTAGCCTAGGGGAGCCCTAGCCTAAAGCCTAGGGGTGCCCTAGCCTGAAGGCTAGGGGAGCCCTAGCCTAAAGCCTAGGGGTGCCCTAGCCTGAAAGCTACGGGAGCCCTAGCCTTAGCCTAGGGGAGCCTAAAGCCTAGGGGTGCCCTAGCCTGAAGGCTAGTGGAGCGCTAGCCTTAGCCTAGGGGAGCCTAAAGCCTAGGGGTGCCCTAGCCTGAAGGCTAGGGGAGCCCTAGCCTTAGCCTAGGGGAGCCTAAAGCCTAGGGGTGCCCTAGCCTGAAGGCTAGGGGAGCCCTAGCCTTAGCCTAGGGGAGCCTAAAGCCTAGGGGTGCCCTAGCCTGAAGGCTAGGGGAGCCCTAGCCTTAGCCTAGGGGAGCCCTAGCCTAAAGCCTAGGGGTGCCCTAGCCTGAAGGCTAGGGGAGCCCTAGCCTTAGCCTAGGGGAGCCCTAGCCTAAACCCTAGGGGTGCCCTAGCCTGAAGGCTAGGGGAGCCCTAGCCTTAGCCTAGGGGAGCCCTAGCCTAAAGCCTAGGGGTGCCCTAGCCTGAAGGCTAGGGGAGCCCTAGCCTTAGCCTAGGGGAGCCCTAGCCTAAAGCCTAGGGGTGCCCAAGCCTGAAGGCTAGGGGAGCCCTAGCCTTAGCCTAGGGGAGCCCTAGCCTAAAGCCTAGTGGTGCCCTAGCCTGAAGGCTAGGGGAGCCCTAGCCTTAGCCTAGGGGAGCCTAAAGCCTAGGGGTGCCCTAGCCTGAAGGCTAGGGGAGCCCTAGCCTTAGCCTAGGGGAGCCTAAAGCCTAGGGGTGCCCTAGCCTGAAGGCTAGGGGAGCCCTAGCCTTAGCCTAGGGGAGCCTAAAGCCTAGGGGTGCCCTAGCCTGAAGGCTAGGGGAGCCCTAGCCTTAGCCTAGGGGAGCCCTAGCCTAAAGCCTAGGGGTGCCCTAGCCTGAAGGCTAGGGGAGCCCTAGCCTTAGCCTAGGGGAGCCTAAAGCCTAGGGGTGCCCTAGCCTGAAGGCTAGGGGAGCCCTAGCCTTAGCCTAGGGGAGCCCTAGCCTAAAGCCTAGGGGTGACCTAGCCTGAAGGCTAGGGGAGCCCTAGCCTTAGCCTAGGGGAGCCCTAGCCTAAAGCCTAGGGGTGCCCTAGCCTGAAGGCTAGGGGAGCCCTAGACTTAGCCTAGGGGAGCCCTAGCCTAAAGCCTAGGGGTGGCCTAGCCTGAAGGCTAGGGGAGCCCTAGCCTTAGCCTAGGGGAGCCTAAAGCCTAGGGGTGGCCTAGCCTGAAGGCTAGGGGAGCCCTAGCCTTAGCCTAGGGGAGCCTAAAGCCTAGGGGTGCCCTAGCCTGAAGGCTAGGGGAGCCCTAGCCTTAGCCTAGGGGAGCCTAAAGCCTAGGGGTGCCCTAGCCTGAAGGCTAGGGGAGCCCTAGCCTTAGCCTAGGGGAGCCCTAGCCTAAAGCCTAGGGGTGCCCTAGCCTGAAGGCTAGGGGAGCCCTAGCCTTAGCCTAGGGGAGCCCTAGCCTAAAGCCTAGGGGTGCCCTAGCCTGAAGGCTAGGGGAGCCCTAGCCTTAGCCTAGGGGAGCCCTAGCCTAAAGCCTAGGGGTGCCCTAGCCTGAAGGCTAGGGGAGCCCTAGCCTTAGCCTAGGGGAGCCCTAGCCTAAAGCCTAGGGATGCCCTAGCCTGAAGGCTAGGGGAGCCCTAGCCTTAGCCTAGGGGAGCCCTAGCCTAAAGCCTAGGGCTGCCCTAGCCTGAAGGCTAGGGGAGCTCTAGCCTAAAGCCTAGGGGTGCCCTAGCCTGAAGGCTAGGGGAGCCCTAGCCTTAGCCTAGGGGAGCCTAAAGCCTAGGGGTGCCCTAGCCTGAAGGCTAGGGGAGCGCTAGCCTTAGCCTAGGGGAGCCTAAAGCCTAGGGGTGCCCTAGCCTGAAGGCTAGGGGAGCCCTAGCCTTAGCCTAGGGGAGCCTAAAGCCTAGGGGTGCCCTAGCCTGAAGGCTAGGGGAGCCCTAGCCTTAGCCTAGGGGAGCCTAAAGCCTAGGGGTGCCCTATCCTGAAGGCTAGGGGAGCCCTAGCCTTAGCCTAGGCGAGCCCTAGCCTAAAGCCTAGGGGTGCCCTAGCCTGAAGGCTAGGGGAGCCCTAGCTTTAGCCTAGGGGAGCCCTAGCCTAAAGCCTAGGGGTGCCCTAGCCTGAAGGCTAGGGGAGCCCTAGCCTTAGCCTAGGGGAGCCTAAAGCCTAGGGGTGCCCTAGCCTGAAGGCTAGGGGAGCCCTAGCCTTAGCCTAGGGGAGCCCTAGCCTAAAGCCTAGGGGTGCCCTAGCCTGAAGGCTAGGGGAGCCCTAGCCTTAGCCTAGGGGAGCCCTAGCCTAAAGCCTAGGGGTGCCCTAGCCTGAAGGCTAGGGGAGCCCTAGACTTAGCCTAGGGGAGCCCTAGCCTAAAGCCTAGGGGTGGCCTAGCCTGAAGGCTAGGGGAGCCCTAGCCTTAGCCTAGGGGAGCCTAAAGCCTAGGGGTGCCCTAGCCTGAAGGCTAGGGGAGCCCTAGCCTTAGCCTAGGGGAGCCTAAAGCCTAGGGGTGCCCTAGCCTGAAGGCTAGGGGAGCCCTAGCCTTAGCCTAGGGGAGCCTAAAGCCTAGGGGTGCCCTAGCCTGAAGGCTAGGGGAGCCCTAGCCTTAGCCTAGGGGAGCCTAAAGCCTAGGGGTGCCCTAGCCTGAAGGCTAGGGGAGCCCTAGCCTTAGCCTAGGGGAGCCTAAAGCCTAGGGGTGCCCTAGCCTGAAGGCTAGGGGAGCCCTAGCCTTAGCCTAGGGGAGCCCTAGCCTAAAGCCTAGGGGTGCCCTAGCCTGAAGGCTAGGGGAGACCTAGCCTTAGCCTAGGGGAGCCCTAGTCGTAGCCTAGGGGAGCCTAAAGCCTAGGGGTGCCCTAGCCTGAAGGCTAGGGGAGCCCTAGCCTTAGCCTAGGGGAGCCTAAAGCCTAGGGGTGCCCTAGCCTGAAGGCTACGGGAGCCCTAGCCTTAGCCTAGGGGAGCCTAAAGCCTAGGGGTGCCCTAGCCTGAAGGCTAGGGGAGCCCTAGCCTTAGCCTAGGGGAGCCTAAAGCCTAGGGGTGCCCTAGCCTGAAGGCTAGGGGAGCCCTAGCCTAAGCTTAGGGGAGCCTAAAGCCTAGGGGTGCCCTAGCCTGAAGGCTAGGGGAGCCCTAGCCTTAGCCTAGGGGAGCCTAAAGCCTAGGGGTGCCCTAGCCTGAAGGCTAGGGGAGCCCTAGCCTTAGCCTAGGGGAGCCCTAGCCTAAAGCCTAGGGGTGCCCTAGCCTGATGGCTAGGGGAGACCTAGCCTTAGCCTAGGGGAGCCCTAGCCTAAAGCCTAGGGGTGCCCTAGCCTGAAGGCTAGGGGAGCCCTAGCCTTAGCCTAGGGGAGCCCTAGCCTAAAGCGTAGGGGTGCCCTAGCCTGAAGGCTAGGGGAGCCCTAGCCTTAGCCTAGGGGAGCCCTAGCCTAAAGCCTAGGGGTGCCCTAGCCTGAAGGCTAGGGGAGCCCTAGCCTTAGCCTAGGGGAGCCCTAGCCTAAAGCCTAGGGGTGCCCTAGCCTGAAGGCTAGGGGAGCCCTAGCCTTAGCCTAGGGGAGCCCTAGCCTAAAGCCTAGGGGTGCCCTAGCCTGAAGGCTAGGGGAGCCCTAGCCTTAGCCTAGGGGAGCCCTAGCCTAAAGCCTAGGGGTGCCCTAGCCTGAAGGCTAGGGGAGCCCTAGCCTTAGCCTAGGGGAGCCCTAGCCTAAAGCCTAGGGGTGCCCTAGCCTGAAGGCTAGGGGAGCCCTAGCCTTAGCCTAGGGGAGCCCTAGCCTAAAGCCTAGGGGTGCCCTAGCCTGAAGGCTAGGTGAGCCCTAGCCTTAGCCTAGGGGAGCCTAAAGCCTAGGGGTTCCCTAGCCTGAAGGCTAGGGGAGCCCTAGCCTTAGCCTAGGGGAGCCTAAAGCCTAGGGGTGCCCTAGCCTGAAGGCTAGGGGAGCCCTAGCCTTAGCCTAGGGGAGCCTAAAGCCTAGGGGTGCCCTAGCCTGAAGGCTAGGGGAGCCCTAGCCTTAGCCTAGGGGAGCCTAAAGCCTAGGGGTGCCCTAGCCTGAAGGCTAGGGGAGCCCTAGCCTTAGCCTAGGGGAGCCTAAAGCCTAGGGGTGCCCTAGCCTGAAGGCTAGGGGAGCCCTAGCCTTAGCCTAGGGGAGCCTAAGGCCCAGGGGTGCCCTAGCCTGAAGGCTAGGGGAGCCGTAGCCTTAGCCTAGGGGAGCCCTAGCCTAAAGCCTAGGGGTGCCCTAGCCTGAAGGCTAGGGGAGCCCTAGCCTTAGCCTAGGGGAGCCTAAAGCCTAGGGGTGCCCTAGCCTGAAGGCTAGGGGAGCCCTAGCCTTAGCCTAGGGGAGCCTAAAGCCTAGGGGTGCCCTAGCCTGAAGGCTAGGGGAGCCCTAGCCTTAGCCTAGGGGAGCCTAAAGCCTAGGGGTGCCCTAGCCTGAAGGCTAGGGGAGCCCTAGCCTTAGCCTAGGGGAGCCTAAAGCCTAGGGGTGCCCTAGCCTGAAGGCTAGGGGAGCCCTAGCCTTAGCCTAGGGGAGCCTAAAGCCTAGGGGTGCCCTAGCCTGAAGGCTAGGGGAGCCCTAGCCTTAGCCTAGGGGAGCCCTAGCCTAAAGCCTAGGGGTGCCCTAGCCTGAAGGCTAGGCGAGCCCTAGCCTTAGCCTAGGGGAGCCTAAAGCCTAGGGGTGCCCTAGCCTGAAGGCTAGGGGAGCCCTAGCCTTAGCCTAGGGGAGCCTAAAGCCTAGGGGTGCCCTAGCCTTAAGGCTAGGGGAGCCCTAGCCTTAGCCTAGGGGAGCCCTAGCCTAAAGCCTAGGGGTGCCCTAGCCTGAAGGCTAGGGGAGCCCTAGCCTTAGCCTAGGGGAGCCCTAGCCTAAAGCCTAGGGGTGCCCTAGCCTGAAGGCTAGGGGAGCCCTAGCCTTAGCCTAGGGGAGCCCTAGCCTAAAGCCTAGGGGTGCCCTAGCCTGAAGGCTAGGGGAGCCCTAGCCTTAGCCAAGGGGAGCCCTAGCCTAAAGCCTAGGGGTGCCCTAGCCTGAAGGCTAGGGGAGCCCTAGCCTTAGCCTAGGGGAGCCCTAGCCTAAAGCCTTGGGGTGCCCTAGCCTGAAGGCTAGGGGAGCCCTAGCCTTAGCCAAGGGGAGCCCTAGCCTAAAGCCTAGGGGTGCCCTAGCCTGAAGGCTAGGGGAGCCCTAGCCTTAGCCTAGGGGAGCCCTAGCCTAAAGCCTAGGGGTGCCCTAGCCTGAAGGCTAGGGGAGCCCTAGCCTTAGCCTAGGGGAGCCTAAAGCCTAGGGGTGCCCTAGCCTGAAGGCTAGGGGAGCCCTAGCCTTAGCCTAGGGGAGCCTAAAGCCTAGGGGTGCCCTAGCCTGAAGGCTAGGGGAGCCCTAGCCTTAGCCTAAGGGAGCCTAAAGCCTAGGGGTGCCCTAGCCTGAAGGCTAGGGGAGCCCTAGCCTTAGCCTAGGGGAGCCTAAAGCCTAGGGGTGCCCTAGCCTGAAGGCTAGGGGAGCCCTAGCCTTAGCCTAGGGGAGCCCTAGCCTAAAGCCTAGGGGTGCCCTAGCCTGAAGGCTAGGGGAGCCCTAGCCTTAGCCTAGGGGAGCCCTAGCCTAAAGCCTAGGGGTGCCCTAGCCTGAAGGCTAGGGGAGCCCTAGCCTTAGCCTAGGGGAGCCCTAGCCTAAAGCCTAGGGGTGCCCTAGCCTGAAGGCTAGGGGAGCCCTAGCCTTAGCCTAGGGGAGCCCTCGCCTAAAGCCTAGGGGTGCCCTAGCCTGAAGGCTAGGGGAGCCCTAGCCTTAGCCTAGGGGAGCCCTAGCCTAAAGCCTAGGGGTGCCCTAGCCTGAAGGCTAGGGGAGCCCTAGCCTTAGCCTAGGGGAGCCCTAGCCTAAAGCCTAGGGGTGCCCTAGCCTGAAGGCTAGGGGAGCCCTAGCCTAAAGCCTAGGGGTGCCCTAGCCTGAAAGCTAGGGGAGCCCTAGCCTTAGCCTAGGGGAGCCTAAAGCTTAGGGGTGCCCTAGCCTGAAGGCTAGGGGAGCGCTAGCCTTAGCCTAGGGGAGCCTAAAGCCTAGGGGTGCCCTAGCCTGAAGGCTAGGGGAGCCCTAGCCTTAGCCTAGGGGAGCCTAAAGCCTAGGGGTGCCCTAGCCTGAAGGCTAGGGGAGCCCTAGCCTTAGCCTAGGGGAGCCTAAAGCCTAGGGGTGCCCTAGCCTGAAGGCTAGGGGAGCCCTAGCCTTAGCCTAGGGGAGCCCTAGCCTAAAGCCTAGGGGTGCCCTAGCCTGAAGGCTAGGGGAGCCCTAGCCTTAGCCTAGGGGAGCCCTAGCCTAAAGCCTAGGGGTGCCCTAGCCTGAAGGCTAGGGGAGCCCTAGCCCTAGCCTAGGGGAGCCCTAGCCTAAAGCCTAGGGGTGCCCTAGCCTGAAGGCTAGGGGAGCCCTAGCCTTAGCCTAGGGGAGCCCTAGCCTAAAGCCTAGGGGTGCCCTAGCCTGAAGGCTAGGGGAGCCCTAGCCTTAGCCTAGGGGAGCCCTAGCCTAAAGCCTAGGGGTGCCCTAGCCTGAAGGCTAGGGGAGCCTTAGCCTTAGCCTAGGGGAGCCCTAGCCTAAAGCCTAGGGGTGCCCTAGCCTGAAGGCTAGGGGAGCCCTAGCCTTAGCCTAGGGGAGCCTAATGCCTAGGGGTGCCCTAGCCTGAAGGCTAGGGGAGCCCTAGCCTTAGCCTAGGGGAGCCTAAAGCCTAGGGGTGCCCTAGCCTGAAGGCTAGGGGAGCCCTAGCCTTAGCCTAGGGGAGCCTAAGGCCCAGGGGTGCCCTAGCCTGAAGCCTAGGGGAGCCCTAGCCTTAGCCTAGGGGAGCCCTAGCCTAAAGCCTAGGGGTGCCCTAGCCTGAAGGCTAGGGGAGCCCTAGCCTTAGCCTAGGGGAGCCTAAAGCCTAGGGGTGCCCTAGCCTGAAGGCTAGGGGAGCCCTAGCCTTAGCCTAGGGGAGCCTAAAGCCTAGGGGTGCCCTAGCCTGAAGGCTAGGGGAGCCCTAGCCTTAGCCTAGGGGAGCCTAAAGCCTAGGGGTGCCCTAGCCTGAAGGCTAGGGGAGCCCTAGCCTTAGCCTAGGGGAGCCTAAAGCCTAGGGGTGCCCTAGCCTGAAGGCTAGGGGAGCCCTAGCCTTAGCCTAGGGGAGCCCTAGCCTAAAGCCTAGGGGTGCCCTAGCCTGAAGGCTAGGGGAGCCCTAGCCTTAGCCTAGGGGAGCCCTCGCCTAAAGCCTAGGGGTGCCCTAGCCTGAAGGCTAGGGGAGCCCTAGCCTTAGCCTAGGGGAGCCCTCGCCTAAAGCCTAGGGGTGCCCTAGCCTGAAGGCTAGGGGAGCCCTAGCCTTAGCCTAGGGGAGCCCTAGCCTAAAGCCTAGGGGTGCCCTAGCCTGAAGGCTAGGGGAGCCCTAGCCTAAAGCCTAGGGGTGCCCTAGCCTGAAAGCTACGGGAGCCCTAGCCTTAGCCTAGGGGAGCCTAAAGCCTAGGGGTGCCCTAGCCTGAAGGCTAGTGGAGCGCTAGCCTTAGCCTAGGGGAGCCTAAAGCCTAGGGGTGCCCTAGCCTGAAGGCTAGGGGAGCCCTAGCCTTAGCCTAGGGGAGCCTAAAGCCTAGGGGTGCCCTAGCCTGAAGGCTAGGGGAGCCCTAGCCTTAGCCTAGGGGAGCCTAAAGCCTAGGGGTGCCCTAGCCTGAAGGCTAGGGGAGCCCTAGCCTTAGCCTAGGGGAGCCCTAGCCTAAAGCCTAGGGGTGCCCTAGCCTGAAGGCTAGGGGAGCCCTAGCCTTAGCCTAGGGGAGCCCTAGCCTAAAGCCTAGGGGTGCCCTAGCCTGAAGGCTAGGGGAGCCCTAGCCTTAGCCTAGGGGAGCCCTAGCCTAAAGCCTAGGGGTGCCCTAGCCTGAAGGCTAGGGGAGCCCTAGCCTTAGCCTAGGGGAGCCCTAGCCTAAAGCCTAGGGGTGCCCAAGCCTGAAGGCTAGGGGAGCCCTAGCCTTAGCCTAGGGGAGCCCTAGCCTAAAGCCTAGTGGTGCCCTAGCCTGAAGGCTAGGGGAGCCCTAGCCTTAGCCTAGGGGAGCCTAAAGCCTAGGGGTGCCCTAGCCTGAAGGCTAGGGGAGCCCTAGCCTTAGCCTAGGGGAGCCTAAAGCCTAGGGGTGCCCTAGCCTGAAGGCTAGGGGAGCCCTAGCCTTAGCCTAGGGGAGCCTAAAGCCTAGGGGTGCCCTAGCCTGAAGGCTAGGGGAGCCCTAGCCTTAGCCTAGGGGAGCCCTAGCCTAAAGCCTAGGGGTGCCCTAGCCTGAAGGCTAGGGGAGCCCTAGCCTTAGCCTAGGGGAGCCTAAAGCCTAGGGGTGCCCTAGCCTGAAGGCTAGGGGAGCCCTAGCCTTAGCCTAGGGGAGCCCTAGCCTAAAGCCTAGGGGTGACCTAGCCTGAAGGCTAGGGGAGCCCTAGCCTTAGCCTAGGGGAGCCCTAGCCTAAAGCCTAGGGGTGCCCTAGCCTGAAGGCTAGGGGAGCCCTAGACTTAGCCTAGGGGAGCCCTAGCCTAAAGCCTAGGGGTGGCCTAGCCTGAAGGCTAGGGGAGCCCTAGCCTTAGCCTAGGGGAGCCTAAAGCCTAGGGGTGCCCTAGCCTGAAGGCTAGGGGAGCCCTAGCCTTAGCCTAGGGGAGCCTAAAGCCTAGGGGTGCCCTAGCCTGAAGGCTAGGGGAGCCCTAGCCTTAGCCTAGGGGAGCCTAAAGCCTAGGGGTGCCCTAGCCTGAAGGCTAGGGGAGCCCTAGCCTTAGCCTAGGGGAGCCCTAGCCTAAAGCCTAGGGGTGCCCTAGCCTGAAGGCTAGGGGAGCCCTAGCCTTAGCCTAGGGGAGCCCTAGCCTAAAGCCTAGGGGTTCCCTAGCCTGAAGGCTAGGGGAGCCCTAGCCTTAGCCTAGGGGAGCCCTAGCCTAAAGCCTAGGGGTGCCCTAGCCTGAAGGCTAGGGGAGCCCTAGCCTTAGCCTAGGGGAGCCCTAGCCTAAAGCCTAGGGATGCCCTAGCCTGAAGGCTAGGGGAGCCCTAGCCTTAGCCTAGGGGAGCCCTAGCCTAAAGCCTAGGGCTGCCCTAGCCTGAAGGCTAGGGGAGCTCTAGCCTAAAGCCTAGGGGTGCCCTAGCCTGAAGGCTAGGGGAGCCCTAGCCTTAGCCTAGGGGAGCCTAAAGCCTAGGGGTGCCCTAGCCTGAAGGCTAGGGGAGCGCTAGCCTTAGCCTAGGGGAGCCTAAAGCCTAGGGGTGCCCTAGCCTGAAGGCAAGGGGAGCCCTAGCCTTAGCCTAGGGGAGCCTAAAGCCTAGGGGTGCCCTAGCCTGAAGGCTAGGGGAGCCCTAGCCTTAGCCTAGGGGAGCCTAAAGCCTAGGGGTGCCCTAGCCTGAAGGCTAGGGGAGCCCTAGCCTTAGCCTAGGCGAGCCCTAGCCTAAAGCCTAGGGGTGCCCTAGCCTGAAGGCTAGGGGAGCCCTAGCTTTAGCCTAGGGGAGCCCTAGCCTAAAGCCTAGGGGTGCCCTAGCCTGAAGGCTAGGGGAGCCCTAGCCTTAGCCTAGGGGAGCCTAAAGCCTAGGGGTGCCCTAGCCTGAAGGCTAGGGGAGCCCTAGCCTTAGCCTAGGGGAGCCCTAGCCTAAAGCCTAGGGGTGCCCTAGCCTGAAGGCTAGGGGAGCCCTAGCCTTAGCCTAGGGGAGCCCTAGCCTAAAGCCTAGGGGTGCCCTAGCCTGAAGGCTAGGGGAGCCCTAGACTTAGCCTAGGGGAGCCCTAGCCTAAAGCCTAGGGGTGGCCTAGCCTGAAGGCTAGGGGAGCCCTAGCCTTAGCCTAGGGGAGCCTAAAGCCTAGGGGTGCCCTAGCCTGAAGGCTAGGGGAGCCCTAGCCTTAGCCTAGGGGAGCCTAAAGCCTAGGGGTGCCCTAGCCTGAAGGCTAGGGGAGCCCTAGCCTTAGCCTAGGGGAGCCTAAAGCCTAGGGGTGCCCTAGCCTGAAGGCTAGGGGAGCCCTAGCCTTAGCCTAGGGGAGCCTAAAGCCTAGGGGTGCCCTAGCCTGAAGGCTAGGGGAGCCCTAGCCTTAGCCTAGGGGAGCCTAAAGCCTAGGGGTGCCCTAGCCTGAAGGCTAGGGGAGCCCTAGCCTTAGCCTAGGGGAGCCTAAAGCCTAGGGGTGCCCTAGCCTGAAGGCTAGGGGAGCCCTAGCCTTAGCCTAGGGGAGCCCTAGCCTAAAGCCTAGGGGTGCCCTAGCCTGAAGGCTAGGGGAGACCTAGCCTTAGCCTAGGGGAGCCCTAGTCTTAGCCTAGGGGAGCCTAAAGCCTAGGGGTGCCCTAGCCTGAAGGCTAGGGGAGCCCTAGCCTTAGCCTAGGGGAGCCTAAAGCCTAGGGGTGCCCTAGCCTGAAGGCTACGGGAGCCCTAGCCTTAGCCTAGGGGAGCCTAAAGCCTAGGGGTGCCCTAGCCTGAAGGCTAGGGGAGCCCTAGCCTTAGCCTAGGGGAGCCTAAAGCCTAGGGGTGCCCTAGCCTGAAGGCTAGGGGAGCCCTAGCCTAAGCTTAGGGGAGCCTAAAGCCTAGGGGTGCCCTAGCCTGAAGGCTAGGGGAGCCCTAGCCTTAGCCTAGGGGAGCCTAAAGCCTAGGGGTGCCCTAGCCTGAAGGCTAGGGGAGCCCTAGCCTTAGCCTAGGGGAGCCCTAGCCTAAAGCCTAGGGGTGCCCTAGCCTGATGGCTAGGGGAGACCTAGCCTTAGCCTAGGGGAGCCCTAGCCTAAAGCCTAGGGGTGCCCTAGCCTGAAGGCTAGGGGAGCCCTAGCCTTAGCCTAGGGGAGCCCTAGCCTAAAGCGTAGGGGTGCCCTAGCCTGAAGGCTAGGGGAGCCCTAGCCTTAGCCTAGGGGAGCCCTAGCCTAAAGCCTAGGGGTGCCCTAGCCTGAAGGCTAGGGGAGCCCTAGCCTTAGCCTAGGGGAGCCCTAGCCTAAAGCCTAGGGGTGCCCTAGCCTGAAGGCTAGGGGAGCCCTAGCCTTAGCCTAGGGGAGCCCTAGCCTAAAGCCTAGGGGTGCCCTAGCCTGAAGGCTAGGGGAGCCCTAGCCTTAGCCTAGGGGAGCCCTAGCCTAAAGCCTAGGGGTGCCCTAGCCTGAAGGCTAGGGGAGCCCTAGCCTTAGCCTAGGGGAGCCCTAGCCTAAAGCCTAGGGGTGCCCTAGCCTGAAGGCTAGGGGAGCCCTAGCCTTAGCCTAGGGGAGCCCTAGCCTAAAGCCTAGGGGTGCCCTAGCCTGAAGGCTAGGTGAGCCCTAGCCTTAGCCTAGGGGAGCCTAAAGCCTAGGGGTTCCCTAGCCTGAAGGCTAGGGGAGCCCTAGCCTTAGCCTAGGGGAGCCTAAAGCCTAGGGGTGCCCTAGCCTGAAGGCTAGGGGAGCCCTAGCCTTAGCCTAGGGGAGCCTAAAGCCTAGGGGTGCCCTAGCCTGAAGGCTAGGGGAGCCCTAGCCTTAGCCTAGGGGAGCCTAAAGCCTAGGGGTGCCCTAGCCTGAAGGCTAGGGGAGCCCTAGCCTTAGCCTAGGGGAGCCTAAAGCCTAGGGGTGCCCTAGCCTGAAGGCTAGGGGAGCCCTAGCCTTAGCCTAGGGGAGCCTAAGGCCCAGGGGTGCCCTAGCCTGAAGGCTAGGGGAGCCCTAGCCTTAGCCTAGGGGAGCCCTAGCCTAAAGCCTAGGGGTGCCCTAGCCTGAAGGCTAGGGGAGCCCTAGCCTTAGCCTAGGGGAGCCTAAAGCCTAGGGGTGCCCTAGCCTGAAGGCTAGGGGAGCCCTAGCCTTAGCCTAGGGGAGCCTAAAGCCTAGGGGTGCCCTAGCCTGAAGGCTAGGGGAGCCCTAGCCTTAGCCTAGGGGAGCCTAAAGCCTAGGGGTGCCCTAGCCTGAAGGCTAGGGGAGCCCTAGCCTTAGCCTAGGGGAGCCTAAAGCCTAGGGGTGCCCTAGCCTGAAGGCTAGGGGAGCCCTAGCCTTAGCCTAGGGGAGCCTAAAGCCTAGGGGTGCCCTAGCCTGAAGGCTAGGGGAGCCCTAGCCTTAGCCTAGGGGAGCCCTAGCCTAAAGCCTAGGGGTGCCCTAGCCTGAAGGCTAGGCGAGCCCTAGCCTTAGCCTAGGGGAGCCTAAAGCCTAGGGGTGCCCTAGCCTGAAGGCTAGGGGAGCCCTAGCCTTAGCCTAGGGGAGCCTAAAGCCTAGGGGTGCCCTAGCCTGAAGGCTAGGGGAGCCCTAGCCTTAGCCTAGGGGAGCCCTAGCCTAAAGCCTAGGGGTGCCCTAGCCTGAAGGCTAGGGGAGCCCTAGCCTTAGCCTAGGGGAGCCCTAGCCTAAAGCCTAGGGGTGCCCTAGCCTGAAGGCTAGGGGAGCCCTAGCCTTAGCCTAGGGGAGCCCTAGCCTAAAGCCTAGGGGTGCCCTAGCCTGAAGGCTAGGGGAGCCCTAGCCTTAGCCAAGGGGAGCCCTAGCCTAAAGCCTAGGGGTGCCCTAGCCTGAAGGCTAGGGGAGCCCTAGCCTTAGCCTAGGGGAGCCCTAGCCTAAAGCCTTGGGGTGCCCTAGCCTGAAGGCTAGGGGAGCCCTAGCCTTAGCCTAGGGGAGCCCTAGCCTAAAGCCTAGGGGTGCCCTAGCCTGAAGGCTAGGGGAGCCCTAGCCTTAGCCTAGGGGAGCCCTAGCCTAAAGCCTAGGGGTGCCCTAGCCTGAAGGCTAGGGGAGCCCTAGCCTTAGCCTAGGGGAGCCTAAAGCCTAGGGGTGCCCTAGCCTGAAGGCTAGGGGAGCCCTAGCCTTAGCCTAGGGGAGCCTAAAGCCTAGGGGTGCCCTAGCCTGAAGGCTAGGGGAGCCCTAGCCTTAGCCTAGGGGAGCCTAAAGCCTAGGGGTGCCCTAGCCTGAAGGCTAGGGGAGCCCTAGCCTTAGCCTAGGGGAGCCTAAAGCCTAGGGGTGCCCTAGCCTGAAGGCTAGTGGAGCCCTAGCCTTAGCCTAGGGGAGCCTAAAGCCTAGGGGTGCCCTAGCCTGAAGGCTAGGGGAGCCCTAGCCTTAGCCTAGGGGAGCCTAAAGCCTAGGGGTGCCCTAGCCTGAAGGCTAGGGGAGCCCTAGCCTTAGCCTAGGGGAGCCGTAGCCTAAAGCCTAGGGGTGCCCTAGCCTGAAGGCTAGGGGAGCCCTAGCCTTAGCCTAGGGGAGCCCTAGCCTAAAGCCTAGGGTTCCCCTTGCCTGAAGGCTAGGGGAGCCCTAGCCTTAGCCTAGGGGAGCCCTAGCCTAAAGCCTAGGGGTGCCCTAGCCTGAAGGCTAGGGGAGCCCTAGCCTTAGCCTAGGGGAGCCTAAAGCCTAGGGGTGCCCTAGCCTGAAGGCTAGGGGAGCCCTAGCCTTAGCCTAGGGGAGCCCTAGCCTAAAGCCTAGGGGTGCCCTAGCCTGAAGGCTAGGGGAGCCCTAGCCTTAGCCTAGGGGAGCCCTAGCCTAAAGCCTAGGGGTGCCCTAGCCTGAAGGCTAGGGGAGCCCTAGACTTAGCCTAGGGGAGCCCTAGCCTAAAGCCTAGGGGTGGCCTAGCCTGAAGGCTAGGGGAGCCCTAGCCTTAGCCTAGGGGAGCCTAAAGCCTAGGGGTGGCCTAGCCTGAAGGCTAGGGGAGCCCTAGCCTTAGCCTAGGGGAGCCTAAAGCCTAGGGGTGCCCTAGCCTGAAGGCTAGGGGAGCCCTAGCCTTAGCCTAGGGGAGCCTAAAGCCTAGGGGTGCCCTAGCCTGAAGGCTACGGGAGCCCTAGCCTTAGCCTAGGGGAGCCTAAAGCCTAGGGGTGCCCTAGCCTGAAGGCTAGGGGAGCCCTAGCCTTAGCCTAGGGGAGCCTAAAGCCTAGGGGTGCCCTAGCCTGAAGGCTAGGGGAGCCCTAGCCTTAGCCTAGGGGAGCCTAAAGCCTAGGGGTGCCCTAGCCTGAAGGCTAGGGGAGCCCTAGCCTTAGCCTAGGGGAGCCTAAAGCCTAGGGGTGCCCTAGCCTGAAGGCTAGGGGAGCCCTAGCCTTAGCCTAGGGGAGCCCTAGCCTAAAGCCTAGGGGTGCCCTAGCCTGAAGGCTAGGGGAGACCTAGCCTTAGCCTAGGGGAGCCCTAGCCTAAAGCCTAGGGGTGCCCTAGCCTGAAGGCTAGGGGAGCCCTAGCCTTTGCCTAGGGGAGCCCTAGCCTAAAGCCTAGGGGTGCCCTAGCCTGAAGGCTAGGGGAGCCCTAGCCTTAGCCTAGGGGAGCCCTAGCCTAAAGCCTAGGGGTGCCCTAGCCTGAAGGCTAGGGGAGCCCTAGCCTTAGCCTAGGGGAGCCCTAGCCTAAAGCCTAGGGGTGCCCTAGCCTGAAGGCTAGGGGAGCCCTAGCCTTAGCCTAGGGGAGCCCTCGCCTAAAGCCTAGGGGTGCCCTAGCCTGAAGGCTAGGGGAGCCCTAGCCTTAGCCTAGGGGAGCCCTCGCCTAAAGCCTAGGGGTGCCCTAGCCTGAAGGCTAGGGGAGCCCTAGCCTTAGCCTAGGGGAGCCCTAGCCTAAAGCCTAGGGGTGCCCTAGCCTGAAGGCTAGGGGAGCCCTAGCCTAAAGCCTAGGGGTGCCCTAGCCTGAAAGCTAGGGGAGCCCTAGCCTTAGCCTAGGGGAGCCTAAAGCCTAGGGGTGCCCTAGCCTGAAGGCTAGGGGAGCGCTAGCCTTAGCCTAGGGGAGCCTAAAGCCTAGGGGTGCCCTAGCCTGAAGGCTAGGGGAGCCCTAGCCTTAGCCTAGGGGAGCCTAAAGCCTAGGGGTGCCCTAGCCTGAAGGCTAGGGGAGCCCTAGCCTTAGCCTAGGGGAGCCTAAAGCCTAGGGGTGCCCTAGCCTGAAGGCTAGGGGAGCCCTAGCCTTAGCCTAGGGGAGCCCTAGCCTAAAGCCTAGGGGTGCCCTAGCCTGAAGGCTAGGGGAGCCCTAGCCTTAGCCTAGGGGAGCCCTAGCCTAAAGCCTAGGGGTGCCCTAGCCTGAAGGCTAGGGGAGCCCTAGCCTTAGCCTAGGGGAGCCTAAAGCCTAGGGGTGCCCTAGCCTGAAGGCTAGGGGAGCCCTAGCCTTAGCCTAGGGGAGCCCTAGCCTAAAGCCTAGGGGTGCCCTAGCCTGAAGGCTAGGGGAGCCCTAGCCTTAGCCTAGGGGAGCCTAAAGCGTAGGGGTGCCCTAGCCTGAAGGCTAGGGGAGCCCTAGCCTTAGCCTAGGGGAGCCCTAGCCTAAAGCCTAGGGGTGCCCTAGCCTGAAGGCTAGGGGAGCCCTAGCCTTAGCCTAGGGGAGCCCTAGCCTAAAGCCTAGGGGTGCCCTAGCCTGAAGGCTAGGGGAGCCCTAGCCTTAGCCTAGGGGAGCCTAAAGCCTAGGGGTGCCCTAGCCTGAAGGCTAGGGGAGCCCTAGCCTTAGCCTAGGGGAGCCTAAAGCCTAGGGGTGCCCTAGCCTGAAGGCTACGGGAGCCCTAGCCTTAGCCTAGGGGAGCCTAAAGCCTAGGGGTGCCCTAGCCTGAAGGCTAGGGGAGCCCTAGCCTTAGCCTAGGGGAGCCTAAAGCCTAGGGGTGCCCTAGCCTGAAGGCTAGGGGAGCCCTAGCCTTAGCCTAGGGGAGCCTAAAGCCTAGGGGTGCCCTAGCCTGAAAGCTAGGGGAGCCCTAGCCTTAGCCTAGGGGAGCCTAAAGCCTAGGGGTGCCCTAGCCTGAAGGCTAGGGGAGCCCTAGCCTTAGCCTAGGGGAGCCTAAAGCCTAGGGGTGCCCTAGCCTGAAGGCTAGGGGAGCCCTAGCCTTAGCCTAGGGGAGCCCTAGCCTAAAGCCTAGGGGTGCCCTAGCCTGAAGGCTAGGGGAGACCTAGCCTTAGCCTAGGGGAGCCCTAGCCTAAAGCCTAGGGGTGCCCTAGCCTGAAGGCTAGGGGAGCCCTAGCCTTAGCCTAGGGGAGCCCTAGCCTAAAGCCTAGGGGTGCCCTAGCCTGAAGGCTAGGGGAGCCCTAGCCTTAGCATAGGGGAGCCCTAGCCTAAAGCCTAGGGGTGCCCTAGCCTGAAGGCTAGGGGAGCCCTAGCCTTAGCCTAGGGGAGCCCTAGCCTAAAGCCTAGGGGTGCCCTAGCCTGAAGGCTAGGTGAGCCCTAGCCTTAGCCTAGGGGAGCCCTAGCCTAAAGCCTAGGGGTGCCCTAGCCTGAAGGCTAGGGGAGCCCTAGCCTTAGCCTAGGGGAGCCCTAGCCTAAAGCCTAGGGGTGCCCTAGCCTGAAGGCTAGGGGAGCCCTAGCCTTAGCCTAGGGGAGCCCTAGCCTAAAGCCTAGGGGTGCCCTAGCCTGAAGGCTAGGGGAGCCCTAGCCTTAGCCTAGGGGAGCCCTAGCCTAAAGCCTAGGGGTGCCCTAGCCTGAAGGCTAGGTGAGCCCTAGCCTTAGCCTAGGGGAGCCTAAAGCCTAGGGGTGCCCTAGCCTTAGCCTAGGGGAGCCTAAAGCCTAGGGGTGCCCTAGCCTGAAGGCTAGGGGAGCCCTAGCCTTAGCCTAGGGGAGCCTAAAGCCTAGGGGTGCCCTAGCCTGAAGGCTAGGGGAGCCCTAGCCTTAGCCTAGGGGAGCCCTAGCCTAAAGCCTAGGGGTGCCCAGCCTGAAGGCTAGGGGAGCCCTAGCCTTAGCCTAGGGGAGCCTAAAGCCTAGGGGTGCCCTAGCCTGAAGGCTAGGGGAGCCCTAGCCTTAGCCTAGGGGAGCCTAAAGCCTAGGGGTGCCCTAGCCTGAAGGCTAGGGGAGCCCTAGCCTTAGCCTAGGGGAGCCTAAAGCCTAGGGGTGCCCTAGCCTGAAGGCTAGGGGAGCCCTAGCCTTAGCCTAGGGGAGCCTAAAGCCTAGGGGTGCCCTAGCCTGAAGGCTAGGGGAGCCCTAGCCTTAGCCTAGGGGAGCCCTAGCCTAAAGCCTAGGGGTGCCCTAGCCTGAAGGCTAGGGGAGCCCTAGCCTTAGCCTAGGGGAGCCCTAGCCTAAAGCCTAGGGGTGCCCAAGCCTGAAGGCTAGGGGAGCCCTAGCCTTAGCCTAGGGGAGCCCTAGCCTAAAGCCTAGTGGTGCCCTAGCCTGAAGGCTAGGGGAGCCCTAGCCTTAGCCTAGGGGAGCCTAAAGCCTAGGGGTGCCCTAGCCTGAAGGCTAGGGGAGCCCTAGCCTTAGCCTAGGGGAGCCTAAAGCCTAGGGGTGCCCTAGCCTGAAGGCTAGGGGAACCCTAGCCTTAGCCTAGGGGAGCCTAAAGCCTAGGGGTGCCCTAGCCTGAAGGCTAGGGGAGCCCTAGCCTTAGCCTAGGGGAGCCTAAGGCCCAGGGGTGCCCTAGCCTGAAGGCTAGGGGAGCCCTAGCCTTAGCCTAGGGGAGCCCTAGCCTAAAGCCTAGGGGTGCCCTAGCCTGAAGGCTAGGGGAGCCCTAGCCTTAGCCTACGGGAGCCTAAAGCCTAGGGGTGCCCTAGCCTGAAGGCTAGGGGAGCCCTAGCCTTAGCCTAGGGGAGCCTAAAGCCTAGGGGTGCCCTAGCCTGAAGGCTAGGGGAGCCCTAGCCTTAGCCTAGGGGAGCCTAAAGCCTAGGGGTGCCCTAGCCTGAAGGCTAGGGGAGCCCTAGCCTTAGCCTAGGGGAGCCTAAAGCCTAGGGGTGCCCTAGCCTGAAGGCTAGGGGAGCCCTAGCCTTAGCCTAGGGGAGCCTAAAGCCTAGGGGTGCCCTAGCCTGAAGGCTAGGGGAGCCCTAGCCTTAGCCTAGGGGAGCCCTAGCCTAAAGCCTAGGGGTGCCCTAGCCTGAAGGCTAGGGGAGCCCTAGCCTTAGCCTAGGGGAGCCCTAGCCTAAAGCCTAGGGGTGCCCTAGCCTGAAGGCTAGGGGAGCCCTAGCCTTAGCCTAGGGGAGCCCTAGCCTAAAGCCTAGGGGTGCCCTAGCCTGAAGGCTAGGGGAGCCCTAGCCTTAGCCTAGGGGAGCCCTAGCCTAAAGCCTAGGGGTGCCCTAGCCTGAAGGCTAGGGGAGCCCTAGCCTTAGCCTAGGGGAGCCCTAGCCTAAAGCCTAGGGGTGCCCTAGCCTGAAGGCCTGGGGAGCCCTAGCCTTAGCCTAGGGGAGCCCTAGCCTAAAGCCTAGGGGTGCCCTAGCCTGAAGGCTAGGGGAGCCCTAGCCTTAGCCTAGGGGAGCCCTAGCCTAAAGCCTAGGGGTGCCCTAGCCTGAAGGCTAGGGGAGCCCTAGCCTTAGCCTAGGGGAGCCCTAGCCTAAAGCCTAGGGGTGCCCTAGCCTGAAGGCTAGGGGAGCCCTAGCCTTAGCCTAGGGGAGCCCTAGCCTAAAGCCTAGGGGTGCCCTAGCCTGAAGGCTAGGGGAGCCCTAGCCTTAGCCTAGGGGAGCCCTAGCCTAAAGCCTAGGGGTGCCCTAGCCTGAAGGCTAGGGGAGCCCTAGCCTTAGCCTAGGGGAGCCCTAGCCTAAAGCCTAGGGGTGCCCTAGCCTGAAGGCTAGGGGAGCCCTAGCCTTAGCCTAGGGGAGCCCTAGCCTAAAGCCTAGGGGTGCCCTAGCCTGAAGGCTAGGGGAGCCCTAGCCTTAGCCTAGGGGAGCCCTAGCCTAAAGCCTAGGGGTGCCCTAGCCTGAAGGCTAGGGGAGCCCTAGCCTTAGCCTAGGGGAGCCCTAGCCTAAAGCCTAGGGGTGCCCTAGCCTGAAGGCTAGGGGAGCCCTAGCCTTAGCCTAGGGAGCCCTAGCCTAAAGCCTAGGGGTGCCCTAGCCTGAAGGCTAGGGGAGCCCTAGCCTTAGCCTAGGGGAGCCTAAAGCCTAGGGGTGCCCTAGCCTGAAGGCTAGGGGAGCCCTAGCCTTAGCCTAGGGGAGCCTAAAGCCTAGGGGTGCCCTAGCCTGAAGGCTAGGGGAGCCCTAGCCTTAACCTAGGGGAGCCTAAAGCCTAGGGGTGCCCTAGCCTGAAGGCTAGGGGAGCCCTAGCCTTAACCTAGGGGAGCCTAAAGCCTAGGGGTGCCCTAGCCTGAAGGCTAGTGGAGCCCTAGCCTTAGCCTGGGGGAGCCTAAAGCCCAGGGGTGCCCTAGCCTGAAGGCTAGTGGAGCCCTAGCCTTAGCCTAGGGGAGCCTAAAGCCCAGGGGTGCCCTAGCCTGAAGGCTAGGGGAGCCCTAGCCTTAGCCTAGGGGAGCCCTAGCCTAAAGCCTAGGGGTGCCCTAGCCTGAAGGCTAGGGGAGCCCTAGCCTTAGCCTAGGGGAGCCTAAAGCCCAGGGGTGCCCTAGCCTGAAGGCTAGGGGAGCCCTAGCCTTAGCCTAGGGGAGCCTAAAGCCCAGGGGTGCCCTAGCCTGAAGGCTAGGGGAGCCCTAGCCTTAGCCTAGGGGAGCCTAAAGCCTAGGGGTGCCCTAGCCTGAAGGCTAGGGGAGCCCTAGCCTTAGCCTAGGGCAGCCCTAGCCTAAAGCCTAGGGGTGCCCTAGCCTGAAGGCTAGGGGAGCCCTAGCCTTAGCCTAGGGGAGCCCTAGCCTAAAGCCTAGGGGTGCCCTAGCCTGAAGGCTAGGGGAGCCCTAGCCTTAGCCTAGGGGAGCCTAAAGCCTAGGGGTGCCCTAGCCTGAAGGCTAGGGGAGCCCTAGCCTTAGCCTAGGGGAGCCTAAAGCCTAGGGGTGCCCTAGCCTGAAGGCTAGGGGAGCCCTAGCCTTAGCCTAGGGGAGCCCTAGCCTAAAGCCTAGGGGTGCCCTAGCCTGAAGGCTAGGGGAGCCCTAGCCTTAGCCTAGGGGAGCCTAAAGCCTAGGGGTGCCCTAGCCTGAAGGCTAGGGGAGCCCTAGCCTTAGCCTAGGGGAGCCCTAGCCTAAAGCCTAGGGGTGCCCTAGCCTGAAGGCTAGGGGAGCCCTAGCCTTAGCCTAGGGGAGCCTAAAGCCTAGGGGTGCCCTAGCCTGAAGGCTAGGGGAGCCCTAGCCTTAGCCTAGGGGAGCCCTAGCCTAAAGCCTAGGGGTGCCCTAGCCTGAAGGCTAGGGGAGCCCTAGCATTAGCCTAGGGGAGCCTAAAGCCTAGGGGTGCCCAAGCCTGAAGGCTAGGGGAGCCCTAGCCTTAGCCTAGGGGAGCCCTAGCCTAAAGCCTAGGGGTGCCCTAGCCTGAAGGCTATGGGAGCCCTAGCCTTAGCCTAGGGGAGCCTAAAGCCTAGGGGTGGCCTAGCCTGAAGGCTAGGGGAGCCCTAGCCTTAGCCTAGGGGAGCCCTAGCCTAAAGCCTAGGGGTGGCCTAGCCTGAAGGCTAGGGGAGCCCTAGCCTTAGCCTAGGGGAGCCTAAAGCCTAGGGTTGCCCTAGCCTGAAGGCTAGGGGAGCCCTAGCCTTAGCCTAGGGGAGCCTAAAGCCTAAGGGTGCCCTAGCCTGAAGGCTAGGGGAGCCCTAGCCTTAGCCTAGGGGAGCCCTAGCCTAAAGCCTAGGGGTGCCCTAGCCTGAAGGCTAGGGGAGCCCTAGCCTTAGCCTAGGGGAGCCTGAAGCCTAGGGGTGCCCTAGCCTGAAGGCTAGGGGAGCCCTAGCCTTAGCGCTAGGGGAGCCTGAAGCCTAGGGGTGCCCTAGCCTGAAGGCTAGGGGAGCCCTAGCCTTAGCGCTAGGGGAGCCTGAAACATAGGGGTGCCCTAGCCTGAAGGCTAGGGGAGCCCTAGCCTTAGCGCTAGGGGAGCCCTAGCCTGAAGCCTAGGGGTGCCCTAGCCTGAAGGCTAGGGGAGCCCTAGCCTTAGCGCTAGGGGAGCCCTAGCCTGAAGCCTAGGGGTGCCCTAGCCTGAAGGCTAGGGGAGCCCTAGCCTTAGCGCTAGGGGAGCCCTAACCTGAAGCCTAGGGGTGCCCTAGCCTGAAGGCTAGGGGAGCCCTAGCCTTAGCGCTAGGGGAGCCCTAGCCTGAAGCCTAGGGGTGCCCTAGCCTGAAGGCTAGGGGAGCCCTAGCCTTAGCCTAGGGGAGCCCTAGCCTAAAGCCTAGGGGTGCCCTAGCTTGAAGGCTAGGGGAGCCCTAGCCTTAGCCTAGGGGAGCCCTAGCCTAAAGCCTAGCGGTGCCCTAGCCTGAAGGCTATGGGAGCCCTAGCCTTAGCCTAGGGGAGCCCTAGCTAAAGCCTAGGGGTGCCCTAGCCTGAAGGCTAGGTGAGCCCTAGCCTTAGCCTAGGGGAGCCTAAAGCCTAGGGGTGCCCTAGACTGAAGGCCAGGGGAGCCCTAGCCTTAGCCTAGGGGAGCCTAAAGCCTAGGGGTGCCCTAGCCTGAAGGCTAGGGGAGCCCTAGCCTTAGCCTAGGGGAGCCTAAAACCTAGGGGTGCCCTAGCCTGAAGGCTAGGGGAGCCCTAGCCTTAGCCTAGGGGAGCCTAAAGCCTAGGGGTGCCCTAGCCTGAAGGCTAGGGGAGCTCTAGCCTTAGCCTAGGGGAGCCTAAGGCCCAGGGGTGCCCTAGCCTGAAGGCTAGGGGAGCCCTAGCCTTAGCCTAGGGGAGCCCTAGCCTAAAGCCTAGGGGTGCCCTAGCCTGAAGGCTAGGGGAGCCCTAGCCTTAGCCTAGGGGAGCCTAAAGCCTAGGGGTGCCCTAGCCTGAAGGCTAGGGGAGCCCTAGCCTTAGCCTAGGGGAGCCTAAAGCCTAGGGGTGCCCTAGCCTGAAGGCTAGGGGAGCCCTAGCCTTAGCCTAGGGGAGCCTAAAGCCTAGGGGTGCCCTAGCCTGAAGGCTAGGGGAGCTCTAGCCTTAGCCTAGGGGAGCCCTAGCCTAAAGCCTAGGGGTGCCCTAGCCTGAAGGCTAGGGGAGCCCTAGCCTTAGCCTAGGGGAGCCCTAGCCTAAAGCCTAGGGGTGCCCTAGCGTGAAGGCTAGGGGAGCCCTAGCCTTAGCCTAGGGGAGCCTAAAGCCTAGGGGTGCCCTAGCCTGAAGGCTAGGGGAGCCCTAGCCTTAGCCTAGGGGAGCCTAAAGCCTAGGGGTGCCCTAGCCTGAAGGCTAGGGGAGCCCTAGCCTTAGCCTAGGGGAGCCTAAAGCCTAGGGGTGCCCTAGCCTGAAGGCTAGGGGAGCCCTAGCCTTAGCCTAGGGGAGCCTAAAGCCTAGGGGTGCCCTAGCCTGAAGGCTAGTGGAGCCCTAGCCTTAGCCTAGGGGAGCCTAAAGCCCAGGGGTGCCCTAGCCTGAAGGCTAGGGGAGCCCTAGCCTTAGCCTAGGGGAGCCCTAGCCTAAAGCCTAGGGGTGCCCTAGCCTGAAGGCTAGGGGAGCCCTAGCCTTAGCCTAGGGGAGCCTAAAGCCCAGGGGTGCCCTAGCCTGAAGGCTAGGGGAGCCCTAGCCTTAGCCTAGGGGAGCCTAAAGCCCAGGGGTGCCCTAGCCTGAAGGGTAGGGGAGCCCTAGCCTTAGCCTAGGGGAGCCTAAAGCCGAGGGGTGCCCTAGCCTGAAGGCTAGGGGAGCCCTAGCCTTAGCCTAGGGGAGCCTAAAGCCCAGGGGTGCCCTAGCCTGAAGGCTAGGGGAGCCCTAGCCTTAGCCTAGGGGAGCCTAAAGCCCAGGGTTGCCCTAGCCTGAAGGCTAGGGGAGCCCTAGCCTTAGCCTAGGGGAGCCTAAAGCCCAGGGGTGCCCTAGCCTGAAGGCTAGGGGAGCCCTAGCCTTAGCCTAGGGGAGCCTAAAGCCTAGGGGTGCCCTAGCCTGAAGGCTAGGGAAGCCCTAGCCTTAGCCTAGGGCAGCCCTAGCCTAAAGCCTAGGGGTGCCCTAGCCTGAAGGCTAGGGGAGCCCTAGCCTTAGCCTAGGGGAGCCCTAGCCTAAAGCCTAGGGGTGCCCTAGCCTGAAGGCTAGGGGAGCCCTAGCCTTAGCCTAGGGGAGCCTAAAGCCTAGGGGTGCCCTAGCCTGAAGGCTAGGGGAGCCCTAGCCTTAGCCTAGGGGAGCCTAAAGCCTAGGGGTGCCCTAGACTGAAGGCCAGGGGAGCCCTAGCCTTAGCCTAGGGGAGCCAAAAGCCTAGGGGTGCCCTAGCCTGAAGGCTAGGGGAGCCCTAGCCTTAGCCTAGGGGAGCCTAAAACCTAGGGGTGCCCTAGCCTGAAGGCTAGGGGAGCCCTAGCCTTAGCCTAGGGGAGCCTAAAGCCTAGGGGTGCCCTAGCCTGAAGGCTAGGGGAGCCCTAGCCTTAGCCTAGGGGAGCCTAAGGCCCAGGGGTGCCCTAGCCTGAAGGCTAGGGGAGCCCTAGCCTTAGCCTAGGGGAGCCCTAGCCTAAAGCCTAGGGGTGCCCTAGCCTGAAGGCTAGGGGAGCCCTAGCCTTAGCCTAGGGGAGCCTAAAGCCTAGGGGTGCCCTAGCCTGAAGGCTAGGGGAGCCCTAGCATTAGCCTAGGGGAGCCTAAAGCCTAGGGGTGCCCTAGCCTGAAGGCTAGGGGAGCCCTAGCCTTAGCCTAGGGGAGCCTAAAGCCTAGGGGTGCCCTAGCCTGAAGGCTAGGGGAGCCCTAGCCTTAGCCTAGGGGAGCCTAAAGCCTAGGGGTGCCCTAGCCTGAAGGCTAGGGGAGCCCTAGCCTTAGCCTAGGGGAGCCTAAAGCCTAGGGGTGCCCTAGCCTGAAGGCTAGGGGAGCCCTAGCCTTAGCCTAGGGGAGCCCTAGCCTAAAGCCTAGGGGTGCCCTAGCCTGAAGGCTAGGGGAGCCCTAGCCTTAGCCTAGGGGAGCCTAAAGCCTAGGGGTGCCCTAGCCTGAAGGCTAGGGGAGCCCTAGCCTTAGCCTAGGGGAGCCCTAACCTAAAGCCTAGGGGTGCCCTAGCCTGAAGGCTAGGGGAGCCCTAGCCTTAGCCTAGGGGAGCCTAAAGCCTAGGGGTGCCCTAGCCTGAAGGCTAGGGGAGCCCTAGCCTTAGCCTAGGGGAGCCCTAGCCTAAAGCCTAGGGGTGCCCTAGCCTGAAGGCTAGGGGAGCCCTAGCATTAGCCTAGGGGAGCCTAAAGCCTAGGGGTGCCCAAGCCTGAAGGCTAGGGGAGCCCTAGCCTTAGCCTAGGGGAGCCCTAGCCTAAAGCCTAGAGGTGCCCTAGCCTGAAGGCTAGGGGAGCCCTAGCCTTAGCCTAGGGGAGCCTAAAGCCTAGGGGTGGCCTAGCCTGAAGGCTAGGGGAGCCCTAGCCTTAGCCTAGGGGAGCCCTAGCCTAAAGCCTAGGGGTGGCCTAGCCTGAAGGCTAGGGGAGCCCTAGCCTTAGCCTAGGGGAGCCTAAAGCCTAGGGTTGCCCTAGCCTGAAGGTTAGGGGAGCCCTAGCCTTAGCCTAGGGGAGCCTAAAGCCTAGGGGTGCCCTAGCCTGAAGGCTAGGGGAGCCCTAGCCTTAGCCTAGGGGAGCCCTAGCCTAAAGCCTAGGGGTGCCCTAGCCTGAAGGCTAGGGGAGCCCTAGCCTTAGCCTAGGGGAGCCTGAAGCCTAGGGGTGCCCTAGCCTGAAGGCTAGGGGAGCCCTAGCCTTAGCGCTAGGGGAGCCTGAAGCCTAGGGGTGCCCTAGCCTGAAGGCTAGGGGAGCCCTAGCCTTAGCGCTAGGGGAGCCTGAAGCATAGGGGTGCCCTAGCCTGAAGGCTAGGGGAGCCCTAGCCTTAGCGCTAGGGGAGCCCTAGCCTGAAGCCTAGGGGTGCCCTAGCCTGAAGGCTAGGGGAGCCCTAGCCTTAGCGCTAGGGGAGCCCTAGCCTGAAGCCTAGGGGTGCCCTAGCCTGAAGGCTAGGGGAGCCCTAGCCTTAGCGCTAGGGGAGCCCTAGCCTGAAGCCTAGGTGTGCCCTAGCCTGAAGGCTAGGGGAGCCCTAGCCTTAGCGCTAGGGGAGCCCTAGCCTGAAGCCTAGGGGTGCCCTAGCCTGAAGGCTAGGGGAGCCCTAGCCTTAGCCTAGGGGAGCCCTAGCCTGAAGCCTAAGGGTGCCCTAGCTTGAAGGCTAGGGGAGCCCTAGCCTTAGCCTAGGGGAGCCCTAGCCTAAAGCCTAGGGGTGCCCTAGCCTGAAGGCTAGGGGAGCCCTAGCCTTAGCCTAGGGGAGCCCTAGCCTAAAGCCTAGGGGTGCCCTAGCCTGAAGGCTAGGTGAGCCCTAGCCTTAGCCTAGGGAGCCGAAAGCCTAGGGGTGCCCTAGACTGAAGGCCAGGGGAGCCCTAGCCTTAGCCTAGGGGAGCCTAAAGCCTAGGGGTGCCCTAGCCTGAAGGCTAGGGGAGCCCTAGCCTTAGCCTAGGGGAGCCTAAAACCTAGGGGTGCCCTAGCCTGAAGGCTAGGGGAGCCCTAGCCTTAGCCTAGGGGAGCCTAAAGCCTAGGGGTGCCCTAGCCTGAAGGCTAGGGGAGCCCTAGCCTTAGCCTAGGGGAGCCTAAGGCCCAGGGGTGCCCTAGCCTGAAGTCTAGGGGAGCCCTAGCCTTAGCCTAGGGGAGCCCTAGCCTAAAGCCTAGGGGTGCCCTAGCCTGAAGGCTAGGGGAGCCCTAGCCTTAGCCTAGGGGAGCCTAAAGCCTAGGGGTGCCCTAGCCTGAAGGCTAGGGGAGCCCTAGCCTTAGCCTAGGGGAGCCTAAAGCCTAGGGGTGCCCTAGCCTGAAGGCTAGGGGAGCCCTAGCCTTAGCCTAGGGGAGCCTAAAGCCTAGGGGTGCCCTAGCCTGAAGGCTAGGGGAGCCCTAGCCTTAGCCTAGGGGAGCCTAAAGCCTAGGGGTGCCCTAGCCTGAAGGCTAGGGGAGCCCTAGCCTTAGCCTAGGGGAGCCCTAGCCTAAAGCCTAGGGGTGCCCTAGCCTGAAGGCTAGGGGAGCCCTAGCCTTAGCCTAGGGGAGCCCTAGCCTAAAGCCTAGGGGTGCCCTAGCGTGAAGGCTAGGGGAGCCCTAGCCTTAGCCTAGGGGAGCCTAAAGCCTAGGGGTGCCCTAGCCTGAAGGCTAGGGGAGCCCTAGCCTTAGCCTAGGGGAGCCTAAAGCCTAGGGGTGCCCTAGCCTGAAGGCTAGGGGAGCCCTAGCCTTAGCCTAGGGGAGCCTAAAGCCTAGGGGTGCCCTAGCCTGAAGGCTAGGGGAGCCCTAGCCTTAGCCTAGGGGAGCCTAAAGCCTAGGGGTGCCCTAGCCTGAAGGCTAGTGGAGCCCTAGCCTTAGCCTAGGGGAGCCTAAAGCCCAGGGGTGCCCTAGCCTGAAGGCTAGGGGAGCCCTAGCCTTAGCCTAGGGGAGCCCTAGCCTAAAGCCTAGGGGTGCCCTAGCCTGAAGGCTAGGGGAGCCCTAGCCTTAGCCTAGGGGAGCCTAAAGCCCAGGGGTGCCCTAGCCTGAAGGCTAGGGGAGCCCTAGCCTTAGCCTAGGGGAGCCTAAAGCCCAGGGGTGCCCTAGCCTGAAGGCTAGGGGAGCCCTAGCCTTAGCCTAGGGGAGCCTAAAGCCCAGGGGTGCCCTAGCCTGAAGGGTAGGGGAGCCCTAGCCTTAGCCTAGGGGAGCCTAAAGCCCAGGGGTGCCCTAGCCTGAAGGCTAGGGGAGCCCTAGCCTTAGCCTAGGGGAGCCTAAAGCCCAGGGGTGCCCTAGCCTGAAGGCTAGGGGAGCCCTAGCCTTAGCCTAGGGGAGCCTAAAGCCCAGGGTTGCCCTAGCCTGAAGGCTAGGGGAGCCCTAGCCTTAGCCTAGGGGAGCCTAAAGCCCAGGGGTGCCCTAGCCTGAAGGCTAGGGGAGCCCTAGCCTTAGCCTAGGGGAGCCTAAAGCCTAGGGGTGCCCTAGCCTGAAGGCTAGGGGAGCCCTAGCCTTAGCCTAGGGCAGCCCTAGCCTAAAGCCTAGGGGTGCCCTAGCCTGAAGGCTAGGGGAGCCCTAGCCTTAGCCTAGGGGAGCCCTAGCCTAAAGCCTAGGGGTGCCCTAGCCTGAAGGCTAGGGGAGCCCTAGCCTTAGCCTAGGGGAGCCTAAAGCCTAGGGGTGCCCTAGCCTGAAGGCTAGGGGAGCCCTAGCCTTAGCCTAGGGGAGCCTAAAGCCTAGGGGTGCCCTAGACTGAAGGCCAGGGGAGCCCTAGCCTTAGCCTAGGGGAGCCTAAAGCCTAGGGGTGCCCTAGCCTGAAGGCTAGGGGAGCCATAGCCTTAGCCTAGGGGAGCCTAAAACCTAGGGGTGCCCTAGCCTGAAGGCTAGGGGAGCCCTAGCCTTAGCCTAGGGGAGCCTAAAGCCTAGGGGTGCCCTAGCCTGAAGGCTAGGGGAGCCCTAGCCTTAGCCTAGGGGAGCCTAAGGCCCAGGGGTGCCCTAGCCTGAAGGCTAGGGGAGCCCTAGCCTTAGCCTAGGGGAGCCCTAGCCTAAAGCCTAGGGGTGCCCTAGCCTGAAGGCTAGGGGAGCCCTAGCCTTAGCCTAGGGGAGCCTAAAGCCTAGGGGTGCCCTAGCCTGAAGGCTAGGGGAGCCCTAGCCTTAGCCTAGGGGAGCCTAAAGCCTAGGGGTGCCCTAGCCTGAAGGCTAGGGGAGCCCTAGCCTTAGCCTAGGGGAGCCTAAAGCCTAGGGGTGCCCTAGCCTGAAGGCTAGGGGAGCCCTAGCCTTAGCCTAGGGAAGCCTAAAGCCTAGGGGTGCCCTAGCCTGAAGGCTAGGGGAGCCCTAGCCTGAAGGCTAGGGGAGCCCTAGCCTTAGCCTAGGGGAGCCCTAGCCTAAAGCCTAGGGGTGCCCTAGCCTGAAGGCTAGGGGAGCCCTAGCCTTAGCCTAGGGGAGCCGTAGCCTAAAGCCTAGGGGTGCCCTAGCCTGAAGGCTAGGGGAGCCCTAGCCTTAGCCTAGGGGAGCCCTAGCCTAAAGCCTAGGGGTGCCCTAGCCTGAAGGCTAGGGGAGCCCTAGCCTTAGCCTAGGGGAGCCCTAGCCTAAAGCCTAGGGGTGCCCTAGCCTGAAGGCTAGGGGAGCCCTAGCCTTAGCCTAGGGGAGCCCTAGCCTAAAGCCTAGGGGTGCCCTAGCCTGAAGGCTAGGGGAGCCCTAGCCTTAGCCTAGGGGAGCCCTAGCCTAAAGCCTAGGGGTGCCCTAGCCTGAAGGCTAGGGGAGCCCTAGCCTTAGCCTAGGGGAGCCCTAGCCTAAAGCCTAGGGGTGCCCTAGCCTGAAGGCTAGGGGAGCCCTAGCCTTAGCCTAGGGGAGCCCTAGCCTAAAGCCTAGGGGTGCCCTAGCCTGAAGGCTAGGGGAGCCCTAGCCTTAGCCTAGGGGAGCCCTAGCCTAAAGCCTAGGGGTGCCCTAGCCTGAAGGCTAGGGGAGCCCTAGCCTTAGCCTAGGGGAGCCTAAAGCCCAGGGTTGCCCTAGCCTGAAGGCTAGGGGAGCCCTAGCCTTAGCCTAGGGGAGCCTAAAGCCCAGGGGTGCCCTAGCCTGAAGGCTAGGGGAGCCCTAGCCTTAGCCTAGGGGAGCCTAAAGCCTAGGGGTGCCCTAGCCTGAAGGCTAGGGGAGCCCTAGCCTTAGCCTAGGGCAGCCCTAGCCTAAAGCCTAGGGGTGCCCTAGCCTGAAGGCTAGGGGAGCCCTAGCCTTAGCCTAGGGGAGCCCTAGCCTAAAGCCTAGGGGTGCCCTAGCCTGAAGGCTAGGGGAGCCCTAGCCTTAGCCTAGGGGAGCCTAAAGCCTAGGGGTGCCCTAGCCTGAAGGCTAGGGGAGCCCTAGCCTTAGCCTAGGGGAGCCTAAAGCCTAGGGGTGCCCTAGACTGAAGGCCAGGGGAGCCCTAGCCTTAGCCTAGGGGAGCCTAAAGCCTAGGGGTGCCCTAGCCTGAAGGCTAGGGGAGCCATAGCCTTAGCCTAGGGGAGCCTAAAACCTAGGGGTGCCCTAGCCTGAAGGCTAGGGGAGCCCTAGCCTTAGCCTAGGGGAGCCTAAAGCCTAGGGGTGCCCTAGCCTGAAGGCTAGGGGAGCCCTAGCCTTAGCCTAGGGGAGCCTAAGGCCCAGGGGTGCCCTAGCCTGAAGGCTAGGGGAGCCCTAGCCTTAGCCTAGGGGAGCCCTAGCCTAAAGCCTAGGGGTGCCCTAGCCTGAAGGCTAGGGGAGCCCTAGCCTTAGCCTAGGGGAGCCTAAAGCCTAGGGGTGCCCTAGCCTGAAGGCTAGGGGAGCCCTAGCCTTAGCCTAGGGGAGCCTAAAGCCTAGGGGTGCCCTAGCCTGAAGGCTAGGGGAGCCCTAGCCTTAGCCTAGGGGAGCCTAAAGCCTAGGGGTGCCCTAGCCTGAAGGCTAGGGGAGCCCTAGCCTTAGCCTAGGGAAGCCTAAAGCCTAGGGGTGCCCTAGCCTGAAGGCTAGGGGAGCCCTAGCCTGAAGGCTAGGGGAGCCCTAGCCTTAGCCTAGGGGAGCCCTAGCCTAAAGCCTAGGGGTGCCCTAGCCTGAAGGCTAGGGGAGCCCTAGCCTTAGCCTAGGGGAGCCGTAGCCTAAAGCCTAGGGGTGCCCTAGCCTGAAGGCTAGGGGAGCCCTAGCCTTAGCCTAGGGGAGCCCTAGCCTAAAGCCTAGGGGTGCCCTAGCCTGAAGGCTAGGGGAGCCCTAGCCTTAGCCTAGGGGAGCCCTAGCCTAAAGCCTAGGGGTGCCCTAGCCTGAAGGCTAGGGGAGCCCTAGCCTTAGCCTAGGGGAGCCCTAGCCTAAAGCCTAGGGGTGCCCTAGCCTGAAGGCTAGGGGAGCCCTAGCCTTAGCCTAGGGGAGCCCTAGCCTAAAGCCTAGGGGTGCCCTAGCCTGAAGGCTAGGGGAGCCCTAGCCTTAGCCTAGGGGAGCCCTAGCCTAAAGCCTAGGGGTGCCCTAGCCTGAAGGCTAGGGGAGCCCTAGCCTTAGCCTAGGGGAGCCCTAGCCTAAAGCCTAGGGGTGCCCTAGCCTGAAGGCTAGGGGAGCCCTAGCCTTAGCCTAGGGGAGCCCTAGCCTAAAGCCTAGGGGTGCCCTAGCCTGAAGGCTAGGGGAGCCCTAGCCTTAGCCTAGGGGAGCCCTAGCCTAAAGCCTAGGGGTGCCCTAGCCTGAAGGCTAGGGGAGCCCTAGCCTTAGCCTAGGGGAGCCCTAGCCTAAAGCCTAGGGGTGCCCTAGCCTGAAGGCTAGGGGAGCCCTAGCCTTAGCCTAGGGGAGCCCTAGCCTAAAGCCTAGGGGTGCCCTAGCCTGAAGGCTAGGGGAGCCCTAGCCTTAGCCTAGGGGAGCCCTAGCCTAAAGCCTAGGGGTGCCCTAGCCTGAAGGCTAGGGGAGCCCTAGCCTTAGCCTAGGGGAGCCTAAAGCCTAGGGGTGCCCTAGCCTGAAGGCTAGGGGAGCCCTAGCCTTAGCCTAGGGGAGCCTAAAGCCTAGGGGTGCCCTAGCCTGAAGGCTAGGGGAGCCCTAGCCTTAGCCTAGGGGAGCCTAAAGCCTAGGGGTGCCTTAGCCTGAAGGCTAGGGGAGCCCTAGCCTTAGCCTAGGGGAGCCTAAAGCCTAGGGGTGCCCTAGCCTGAAGGCTAGGGGAGCCCTAGCCTTAGCCTAGGGGAGCCTAAAGCCTAGGGGTGCCCTAGCCTGAAGGCTATTGGAGCCCTAGCCTTAGCCTAGGGGAGCCTAAAGCCCAGGGGTGCCCTAGCCTGAAGGCTAGGGGAGCCCTAGGCTTAGCCTAAGGGAGCCCTAGCCTAAAGCCTAGGGGTGCCCTAGCCTGAAGGCTAGGGGAGCCCTAGCCTTAGCCTAGGGGAGCCTAAAGCCCAGGGGTGCCCTAGCCTGAAGGCTAGGGGAGCCCTAGCCTTAGCCTAGGGGAGCCTAAAGCCCAGGGGTGCCCTAGCCTGAAGGCTAGGGGAGCCCTAGCCTTAGCCTAGGGGAGCCTAAAGCCCAGGGGTGCCCTAGCCTGAAGGCTAGGGGAGCCCTAGCCTTAGCCTAGGGGAGCCTAAAGCCCAGGGTTGCCCTAGCCTGAAGGCTAGGGGAGCCCTAGCCTTAGCCTAGGGGAGCCTAAAGCCCAGGGGTGCCCTAGCCTGAAGGCTAGGGGAGCCCTAGCCTTAGCCTAGGTGAGCCTAAAGCCTAGTGGTGCCCTAGCCTGAAGGCTAGGGGAGCCCTAGCCTTAGCCTAGGGCAGCCCTAGCCTAAAGCCTAGGGGTGCCCTAGCCTGAAGGCTAGGGGAGCCCTAGCCTTAGCCTAGGGGAGCCCTAGCCTAAAGCCTAGGGGTGCCCTAGCCTGAAGGCTAGGGGAGCCCTAGCCTTAGCCTAGGGGAGCCTAAAGCCTAGGGGTGCCCTAGCCTGAAGGCTAGGGGAGCCCTAGCCTTAGCCTAGGGGAGCCTAAAGCCTAGGGGTGCCCTAGCCTGAAGGCTAGGGGAGCCCTAGCCTTAGCCTAGGGGATCCCTAGCCTAAAGCCTAGGGGTGCCCTATCCTGAAGGCTAGGGGAGCCCTAGCCTTAACCTAGGGGAGCCTAAAGCCTAGGGGTGCCCTAGCCTGAAGGCTAGGGGAGCCCTAGCCTTAGCCTAGGGGAGCCCTAGCCTAAAGCCTAGGGGTGCCCTAGCCTGAAGGCTAGGGGAGCCCTAGCCTTAGCCTAGGGGAGCCTAAAGCCTAGGGGTGCCCTAGCCTGAAGGCTAGGGGAGCCCTAGCCTTAGCCTAGGGGAGCCCTAGCCTAAAGCCTAGGGGTGCCCTAGCCTGAAGGCTAGGGGAGCCCTAGCCTTAGCCTAGGGGAGCCTAAAGCCTAGGGGTGCCCTAGCCTGAAGGCTAGGGGAGCCCTAGCCTTAGCCTAGGGGAGCCCTAGCCTAAAGCCTAGGGGTGCCCTAGCCTGAAGGCTAGGGGAGCCCTAGCCTTAGCCTAGGGGAGCCTAAAGCCTAGGGGTGGCCTAGCCTGAAGGCTAGGGGAGCCCAAGCCTTAGCCTAGGGGAGCCCTAGCCTAAAGCCTAGGGGTGGCCTAGCCTGAAGGCTAGGGGAGCCCTAGCCTTAGCCTAGGGGAGCCTGAAGCCTAGGGGTGGCCTAGCCTGAAGGCTAGGGGAGCCCTAGCCTTAGCGCTAGGGGAGCCTGAAGCCTAGGGGTGGCCTAGCCTGAAGGCTAGGGGAGCCCTAGCCTTAGCGCTAGGGGAGCCTGAAGCCTAGGGGTGCCCTAGCCTGAAGGCTAGGGGAGCCCTAGCCTTAGCGCTAGGGGAGCCCTAGCCTGAAGCCTAGGGGTGCCCTAGCCTGAAGGCTAGGGGAGCCCTAGCCTTAGCGCTAGGGGAGCCCTAGCCTGAAGCCTAGGGGTGCCCTAGCCTGAAGGCTAGGGGAGCCCTAGCCTTAGCGCTAGGGGAGCCCTAGCCTGAAGCCTAGGGGTGCCCTAGCCTGAAGGCTAGGGGAGCCCTAGCCTTAGCGCTAGGGGAGCCCTAGCCTGAAGCCTAGGGGTGCCCTAGCCTGAAGGCTAGGGGAGCCCTAGCCTTAGCGCTAGGGGAGCCCTAGCCTGAAGCCTAGGGGTGCCCTAGCCTGAAGGCTAGGGGAGCCCTAGCCTTAGCGCTAGGGGAGCCCTAGCCTGAAGCCTAGGGGTGCCCTAGCCTGAAGGCTGGGGGAGCCCTAGCCTTAGCGCTAGGGGAGCCCTAGCCTGAAGCCTAGGGGTGCCCTAGCCTGAAGGCTGGGGGAGCCCTAGCCTTAGCGCTAGGGGAGCCCTAGCCTGAAGCCTAGGGGTGCCCTAGCCTGAAGGCTGGGGGAGCCCTAGCCTTAGCGCTAGGGGAGCCCTAGCCTGAAGCCTAGGGGTGCCCTAGCCTGAAGGCTGGGGGAGCCCTAGCCTTAGCGCTAGGGGAGCCCTAGCCTGAAGCCTAGGGGTGCCCTAGCCTGAAGGCTGGGGGAGCCCTAGCCTTAGCGCTAGGGGAGCCCTAGCCTGAAGCCTAGGGGTGCCCTAGCCTGAAGGCTGGGGGAGCCCTAGCCTTAGCGCTAGGGGAGCCCTAGCCTGAAGCCTAGGGGTGCCCTAGCCTGAAGGCTGGGGGAGCCCTAGCCTTAGCGCTAGGGGAGCCCTTGCCTGAAGCCTAGGGGTGCCCTAGCCTGAAGGCTGGGGGAGCCCTAGCCTTAGCGCTAGGGGAGCCCTAGCCTGAAGCCTAGGGGTGCCCTAGCCTGAAGGCTGGGGGAGCCCTAGCCTTAGCGCTAGGGGAGCCCTAGCCTGAAGCCTAGGGGTGCCCTAGCCTGAAGGCTGGGGGAGCCCTAGCCTTAGCGCTAGGGGAGCCCTAGCCTGAAGCCTAGGGGTGCCCTAGCCTGAAGGCTGGGGGAGCCCTAGCCTTAGCGCTAGGGGAGCCCTAGCCTGAAGCCTAGGGGTGCCCTAGCCTGAAGGCTGGGGGAGCCCTAGCCTTAGCGCTAGGGGAGCCCTAGCCTGAAGCCTAGGGGTGCCCTAGCCTGAAGGCTGGGGGAGCCCTAGCCTTAGCGCTAGGGGAGCCCTAGCATGAAGCCTAGGGGTGCCCTAGCCTGAAGGCTGGGGGAGCCCTAGCCTTAGCGCTAGGGGAGCCCTAGCCTGAAGCCTAGGGGTGCCCTAGCCTGAAGGCTGGGGGAGCCCTAGCCTTAGCGCCAGGGGAGCCCTAGCCTGAAGCCTAGGGGTGCCCTAGCCTGAAGGCTGAGGGAGCCCTAGCCTTAGCGCTAGGGGAGCCCTAGCCTGAAGCCTAGGGGTGCCCTAGCCTGAAGGCTAGGGGAGCCCTAGCCTTAGCGCTAGGGGAGCCCAAGCCTGAAGCCTAGGGGTGCCCTAGCCTGAAGGCTAGGGGAGCCCTAGCCTTAGCGCTAGGGGAGCCCTAGCCTGAAGCCTAGGGGTGCCCTAGCCTGAAGGCTAGGGGAGCCCTAGCCTTAGCGCTAGGGGAGCCCTAGCCTGAAGCCTAGGGGTGCCCTAGCCTGAAGGCTAGGGGAGCCCTAGCCTTAGCGCTAGGGGAGCCCTAGCCTGAAGCCTAGGGGTGCCCTAGCCTGAAGGCTAAGGGAGCCCTAGCCTTAGCGCTAGGGGAGCCCTAGCCTGAAGCCTAGGGGAGCCCTAGCCTGAAGGCTAGGGGAGCCCTAGCCTAAAGCCTAGTGGTGCCCTAGCCTGAAGGCTAGGGGAGCCCTAGCCTTAGCCTAGGGGAGCCTAAAGCCTAGGGGTGCCCTAACCTGAAGGCTAGGGGAGCGCTAGCCTTAGCCTAGGGGAGCCTAAAGCCTAGGGGTGCCCTAGCCTGAAGGCTAGGGGAGCCCTAGCCTTAGCCTAGGGGAGCCTAAAGCCTAGGGGTGCCCTAGCCTGAAGGCTAGGGGAGCCCTAGCCTTAGCCTAGGGGAGCCTAAAGCCTAGGGGTGCCCTAGCCTGAAGGCTAGGGGAGCCCTAGCCTTAGCCTAGGGGAGCCCTAGCCTAAAGCCTAGGGGTGCCCTTGCCTGAAGGCTAGGGGAGCCCTAGCCTTAGCCTAGGGGAGCCCTAGCCTAAAGCCTAGGGGTGCCCTAGCCTGAAGGCTAGGGGAGCCCTAGCCTTAGCCTAGGGGAGCCTAAAGCCTAGGGGTGCCCTAGCCTGAAGGCTAGGGGAGCCCTAGCCTTAGCCTAGGGGAGCCCTAGCCTAAAGCCTAGGGGTGCCCTAGCCTGAAGGCTAGGGGAGCCCTAGCCTTAGCCTAGGGGAACCTAAATCCTAGGGGTGCCCTAGCCTGAAGGCTAGGGGAGCCCTAGCCTTAGCCTAGGGGAGCCCTAGCCTAAAGCCTAGTGGTGCCCTAGCCTGAAGGCTAGGGGAGCCCTAGCCTTAGCCTAGGGGAGCCCTAGCCTAAAGCCTAGGGGTGCCCTAGCCTGAAGGCTAGGGGAGCCCTAGCCTTAGCCTAGGGGAGCCCTAGCCTAAAGCCTAGGGGTGGCCTAGCCTGAAGGCTAGGGGAGCCCTAGCCTTAGCCTAGGGGAGCCTAAAGCCTAGGGGTGCCCTAGCCTGAAGGCTAGGGGAGCCCTAGCCTTAGCCTAGGGGAGCCTAAAGCCTAGGGGTGCCCTAGCCTGAAGGCTAGGGGAGCCCTAGCCTTAGCCTAGGGGAGCCTAAAGCCTAGGGGTGCCCTAGCCTGAAGGCTACGGGAGCCCTAGCCTTAGCCTAGGGGAGCCTAAAGCCTAGGGGTGCCCTAGCCTGAAGGCTAGGGGAGCCCTAGCCATAGCCTAGGGGAGCCTAAAGCCTAGGGGTGTCCTAGCCTGAAGGCTAGGGGAGCCCTAGCCTTAACCTAGGGGAGCCTAAAGCCTAGGGGTGCCCTAGCCTGAAGGCTAGGGGAGCCCTAGCCTTAGCCTAGGGGAGCCTAAAGCCTAGGGGTGCCCTAGCCTGAAGGCTAGGGGAGCCCTAGCCTTAGCCTAGGGGAGCCCTAGCCTAAAGCCTAGGGGTGCCCTAGCCTGAAGGCTAGGGGAGCCCTAGCCTTAGCCTAGGGGAGCCCTAGCCTAAAGCCTAGGGGAGCCCTAGCCTAAAGCCTAGGGGTGCCCTAGCCTGAAGGCTAGGGGAGCCCTAGGCTTAGCCTAGGGGAGCCCTAGCCTAAAGCCTAGGGGTGCCCTAGCCTGAAGGCTAGGGGAGCCCTAGCCTTAGCCTAGGGGAGCCTGAAGCCTAGGGGTGCCCTAGCCTGAAGGCTAGGGGAGCCCTAGCCTTAGCGCTAGGGGAGCCTGAAGCCTAGGGGTGCCCTAGCCTGAAGGCTAGGGGAGCCCTAGCCTTAGCGCTAGGGGAGCCTGAAGCATAGGGGTGCCCTAGCCTGAAGGCTAGGGGAGCCCTAGCCTTAGCGCTAGGGGAGCCCTAGCCTGAAGCCTAGGGGTGCCCTAGCCTGAAGGCTAGGGGAGCCCTAGCCTTAGCGCTAGGGGAGCCCTAGCCTGAAGCCTAGGGGTGCCCTAGCCTGAAGGCTAGGGGAGCCCTAGCCTTAGCGCTAGGGGAGCCCTAGCCTGAAGCCTAGGTGTGCCCTAGCCTGAAGGCTAGGGGAGCCCTAGCCTTAGCGCTAGGGGAGCCCTAGCCTGAAGCCTAGGGGTGCCCTAGCCTGAAGGCTAGGGGAGCCCTAGCCTTAGCCTAGGGGAGCCCTAGCCTGAAGCCTAGGGGTGCCCTAGCTTGAAGGCTAGGGGAGCCCTAGCCTTAGCCTAGGGGAGCCCTAGCCTAAAGCCTAGGGGTGCCCTAGCCTGAAGGCTAGGGGAGCCCTAGCCTTAGCCTAGGGGAGCCCTAACCTAAAGCCTAGGGGTGCCCTAGCCTGAAGGCTAGGTGAGCCCTAGCCTTAGCCTAGGGAGCCGAAAGCCTAGGGGTGCCCTAGACTGAAGGCCAGGGGAGCCCTAGCCTTAGCCTAGGGGAGCCTAAAGCCTAGGGGTGCCCTAGCCTGAAGGCTAGGGGAGCCCTAGCCTTAGCCTAAGGGAGCCTAAAACCTAGGGGTGCCCTAGCCTGAAGGCTAGGGGAGCCCTAGCCTTAGCCTAGGGGAGCCTAAAGCCTAGGGGTGCCCTAGCCTGAAGGCTAGGGGAGCCCTAGCCTTAGCCTAGGGGAGCCTAAGGCCCAGGGGTGCCCTAGCCTGAAGTCTAGGGGAGCCCTAGCCTTAGCCTAGGGGAGCCCTAGCCTAAAGCCTAGGGGTGCCCTAGCCTGAAGGCTAGGGGAGCCCTAGCCTTAGCCTAGGGGAGCCTAAAGCCTAGGGGTGCCCTAGCCTGAAGGCTAGGGGAGCCCTAGCCTTAGCCTAGGGGAGCCTAAAGCCTAGGGGTGCCCTAGCCTGAAGGCTAGGGGAGCCCTAGCCTTAGCCTAGGGGAGCCTAAAGCCTAGGGGTGCCCTAGCCTGAAGGCTAGGGGAGCCCTAGCCTTAGCCTAGGGGAGCCTAAAGCCTAGGGGTGCCCTAGCCTGAAGGCTAGGGGAGCCCTAGCCTTAGCCTAGGGGAGCCCTAGCCTAAAGCCTAGGGGTGCCCTAGCCTGAAGGCTAGGGGAGCCCTAGCCTTAGCCTAGGGGAGCCCTAGCCTAAAGCCTAGGGGTGCCCTAGCGTGAAGGCTAGGGGAGCCCTAGCCTTAGCCTAGGGGAGCCTAAAGCCTAGGGGTGCCCTAGCCTGAAGGCTAGGGGAGCCCTAGCCTTAGCCTAGGGGAGCCTAAAGCCTAGGGGTGCCCTAGCCTGAAGGCTAGGGGAGCCCTAGCCTTAGCCTAGGGGAGCCTAAAGCCTAGGGGTGCCCTAGCCTGAAGGCTAGGGGAGCCCTAGCCTTAGCCTAGGGGAGCCTAAAGCCTAGGGGTGCCCTAGCCTGAAGGCTAGTGGAGCCCTAGCCTTAGCCTAGGGGAGCCTAAAGCCCAGGGGTGCCCTAGCCTGAAGGCTAGGGGAGCCCTAGCCTTAGCCTAGGGGAGCCCTAGCCTAAAGCCTAGGGGTGCCCTAGCCTGAAGGCTAGGGGAGCCCTAGCCTTAGCCTAGGGGAGCCTAAAGCCCAGGGGTGCCCTAGCCTGAAGGCTAGGGGAGCCCTAGCCTTAGCCTAGGGGAGCCTAAAGCCCAGGGGTGCCCTAGCCTGAAGGCTAGGGGAGCCCTAGCCTTAGCCTAGGGGAGCCTAAAGCCCAGGGGTGCCCTAGCCTGAAGGGTAGGGGAGCCCTAGCCTTAGCCTAGGGGAGCCTAAAGCCCAGGGGTGCCCTAGCCTGAAGGCTAGGGGAGCCCTAGCCTTAGCCTAGGGGAGCCTAAAGCCCAGGGGTGCCCTAGCCTGAAGGCTAGGGGAGCCCTAGCCTTAGCCTAGGGGAGCCTAAAGCCCAGGGTTGCCCTAGCCTGAAGGCTAGGGGAGCCCTAGCCTTAGCCTAGGGGAGCCTAAAGCCCAGGGGTGCCCTAGCCTGAAGGCTAGGGGAGCCCTAGCCTTAGCCTAGGGGAGCCTAAAGCCTAGGGGTGCCCTAGCCTGAAGGCTAGGGGAGCCCTAGCCTTAGCCTAGGGCAGCCCTAGCCTAAAGCCTAGGGGTGCCCTAGCCTGAAGGCTAGGGGAGCCCTAGCCTTAGCCTAGGGGAGCCCTAGCCTAAAGCCTAGGGGTGCCCTAGCCTGAAGGCTAGGGGAGCCCTAGCCTTAGCCTAGGGGAGCCTAAAGCCTAGGGGTGCCCTAGCCTGAAGGCTAGGGGAGCCCTAGCCTTAGCCTAGGGGAGCCTAAAGCCTAGGGGTGCCCTAGACTGAAGGCCAGGGGAGCCCTAGCCTTAGCCTAGGGGAGCCTAAAGCCTAGGGGTGCCCTAGCCTGAAGGCTAGGGGAGCCCTAGCCTTAGCCTAGGGGAGCCTAAAACCTAGGGGTGCCCTAGCCTGAAGGCTAGGGGAGCCCTAGCCTTAGCCTAGGGGAGCCTAAAGCCTAGGGGTGCCCTAGCCTGAAGGCTAGGGGAGCCCTAGCCTTAGCCTAGGGGAGCCTAAGGCCCAGGGGTGCCCTAGCCTGAAGGCTAGGGGAGCCCTAGCCTTAGCCTAGGGGAGCCCTAGCCTAAAGCCTAGGGGTGCCCTAGCCTGAAGGCTAGGGGAGCCCTAGCCTTAGCCTAGGGGAGCCTAAAGCCTAGGGGTGCCCTAGCCTGAAGGCTAGGGGAGCCCTAGCCTTAGCCTAGGGGAGCCTAAAGCCTAGGGGTGCCCTAACCTGAAGGCTAGGGGAGCCCTAGCCTTAGCCTAGGGGAGCCTAAAGCCTAGGGGTGCCCTAGCCTGAAGGCTAGGGGAGCCCTAGCCTTAGCCTAGGGAAGCCTAAAGCCTAGGGGTGCCCTAGCCTGAAGGCTAGGGGAGCCCTAGCCTGAAGGCTAGGGGAGCCCTAGCCTTAGCCTAGGGGAGCCCTAGCCTAAAGCCTAGGGGTGCCCTAGCCTGAAGGCTAGGGGAGCCCTAGCCTTAGCCTAGGGGAGCCGTAGCCTAAAGCCTAGGGGTGCCCTAGCCTGAAGGCTAGGGGAGCCCTAGCCTTAGCCTAGGGGAGCCCTAGCCTAAAGCCTAGGGGTGCCCTAGCCTGAAGGCTAGGGGAGCCCTAGCCTTAGCCTAGGGGAGCCCTAGCCTAAAGCCTAGGGGTGCCCTAGCCTGAAGGCTAGGGGAGCCCTAGCCTTAGCCTAGGGGAGCCCTAGCCTAAAGCCTAGGGGTGCCCTAGCCTGAAGGCTAGGGGAGCCCTAGCCTTAGCCTAGGGGAGCCCTAGCCTAAAGCCTAGGGGTGCCCTAGCCTGAAGGCTAGGGGTGCCCTAGCCTGAAGGCTAGGGGAGCCCTAGCCTTAGCCTAGGGGAGCCCTAGCCTAAAGCCTAGGGGTGCCCTAGCCTGAAGGCTAGGGGAGCCCTAGCCTTAGCCTAGGGGAGCCCTAGCCTAAAGCCTAGGGGTGCCCTAGCCTGAAGGCTAGGGGAGCCCTAGCCTTAGCCTAGGGGAGCCCTAGCCTAAAGCCTAGGGGTGCCCTAGCCTGAAGGCTAGGGGAGCCCTAGCCTTAGCCTAGGGGAGCCCTAGCCTAAAGCCTAGGGGTGCCCTAGCCTGAAGGCTAGGGGAGCCCTAGCCTTAGCCTAGGGGAGCCCTAGCCTAAAGCCTAGGGGTGCCCTAGCCTGAAGGCTAGGGGAGCCCTAGCCTTAGCCTAGGGGAGCCTAAAGCCTAGGGGTGCCCTAGCCTGAAGGCTAGGGGAGCCCTAGCCTTAGCCTAGGGGAGCCTAAAGCCTAGGGGTGCCCTAGCCTGAAGGCTAGGGGAGCCCTAGCCTTAGCCTAGGGGAGCCTAAAGCCTAGGGGTGCCCTAGCCTGAAGGCTAGGGGAGCCCTAGCCTTAGCCTAGGGGAGCCTAAAGCCTAGGGGTGCCCTAGCCTGAAGGCTAGGGGAGCCCTAGCCTTAGCCTAGGGGAGCCTAAAGCCTAGGGGTGCCCTAGCCTGAAGGCTATTGGAGCCCTAGCCTTAGCCTAGGGGAGCCTAAAGCCCAGGGGTGCCCTAGCCTGAAGGCTAGGGGAGCCCTAGCCTTAGCCTAAGGGAGCCCTAGCCTAAAGCCTAGGGGTGCCCTAGCCTGAAGGCTAGGGGAGCCCTAGCCTTAGCCTAGGGGAGCCTAAAGCCCAGGGGTGCCCTAGCCTGAAGGCTAGGGGAGCCCTAGCCTTAGCCTAGGGGAGCCTAAAGCCCAGGGGTGCCCTAGCCTGAAGGCTAGGGGAGCCCTAGCCTTAGCCTAGGGGAGCCTAAAGCCCAGGGGTGCCCTAGCCTGAAGGCTAGGGGAGCCCTAGCCTTAGCCTAGGGGAGCCTAAAGCCCAGGGTTGCCCTAGCCTGAAGGCTAGGGGAGCCCTAGCCTTAGCCTAGGGGAGCCTAAAGCCCAGGGGTGCCCTAGCCTGAAGGCTAGGGGAGCCCTAGCCTTAGCCTAGGTGAGCCTAAAGCCTAGTGGTGCCCTAGCCTGAAGGCTAGGGGAGCCCTAGCCTTAGCCTAGGGCAGCCCTAGCCTAAAGCCTAGGGGTGCCCTAGCCTGAAGGCTAGGGGAGCCCTAGCCTTAGCCTAGGGGAGCCCTAGCCTAAAGCCTAGGGGTGCCCTAGCCTGAAGGCTAGGGGAGCCCTAGCCTTAGCCTAGGGGAGCCTAAAGCCTAGGGGTGCCCTAGCCTGAAGGCTAGGGGAGCCCTAGCCTTAGCCTAGGGGAGCCTAAAGCCTAGGGGTGCCCTAGCCTGAAGGCTAGGGGAGCCCTAGCCTTAGCCTAGGGGAGCCCTAGCCTAAAGCCTAGGGGTGCCCTATCCTGAAGGCTAGGGGAGCCCTAGCCTTAACCTAGGGGAGCCTAAAGCCTAGGGGTGCCCTAGCCTGAAGGCTAGGGGAGCCCTAGCCTTAGCCTAGGGGAGCCCTAGCCTAAAGCCTAGGGTTGCCCTAGCCTGAAGGCTAGGGGAGCCCTAGCCTTAGCCTAGGGGAGCCTAAAGCCTAGGGGTGCCCTAGCCTGAAGGCTAGGGGAGCCCTAGCCTTAGCCTAGGGGAGCCCTAGCCTAAAGCCTAGGGGTGCCCTAGCCTGAAGGCTAGGGGAGCCCTAGCCTTAGCCTAGGGGAGCCTAAAGCCTAGGGGTGCCCTAGCCTGAAGGCTAGGGGAGCCCTAGCCTTAGCCTAGGGGAGCCCTAGCCTAAAGCCTAGGGGTGCCCTAGCCTGAAGGCTAGGGGAGCCCTAGCCTTAGCCTAGGGGAGCCTAAAGCCTAGGGGTGGCCTAGCCTGAAGGCTAGGGGAGCCCAAGCCTTAGCCTAGGGGAGCCCTAGCCTAAAGCCTAGGGGTGGCCTAGCCTGAAGGCTAGGGGAGCCCTAGCCTTAGCCTAGGGGAGCCTGAAGCCTAGGGGTGGCCTAGCCTGAAGGCTAGGGGAGCCCTAGCCTTAGCGCTAGGGGAGCCTGAAGCCTAGGGGTGGCCTAGCCTGAAGGCTAGGGGAGCCCTAGCCTTAGCGCTAGGGGAGCCTGAAGCCTAGGGGTGCCCTAGCCTGAAGGCTAGGGGAGCCCTAGCCTTAGCGCTAGGGGAGCCCTAGCCTGAAGCCTAGGGGTGCCCTAGCCTGAAGGCTAGGGGAGCCCTAGCCTTAGCGCTAGGGGAGCCCTAGCCTGAAGCCTAGGGGTGCCCTAGCCTGAAGGCTAGGGGAGCCCTAGCCTTAGCGCTAGGGGAGCCCTAGCCTGAAGCCTAGGGGTGCCCTAGCCTGAAGGCTAGGGGAGCCCTAGCCTTAGCGCTAGGGGAGCCCTAGCCTGAAGCCTAGGGGTGCCCTAGCCTGAAGGCTAGGGGAGCCCTAGCCTTAGCGCTAGGGGAGCCCTAGCCTGAAGCCTAGGGGTGCCCTAGCCTGAAGGCTAGGGGAGCCCTAGCCTTAGCGCTAGGGGAGCCCTAGCCTGAAGCCTAGGGGTGCCCTAGCCTGAAGGCTGGGGGAGCCCTAGCCTTAGCGCTAGGGGAGCCCTAGCCTGAAGCCTAGGGGTGCCCTAGCCTGAAGGCTGGGGGAGCCCTAGCCTTAGCGCTAGGGGAGCCCTAGCCTGAAGCCTAGGGGTGCCCTAGCCTGAAGGCTGGGGGAGCCCTAGCCTTAGCGCTAGGGGAGCCCTAGCCTGAAGCCTAGGGGTGCCCTAGCCTGAAGGCTGGGGGAGCCCTAGCCTTAGCGCTAGGGGAGCCCTAGCCTGAAGCCTAGGGGTGCCCTAGCCTGAAGGCTGGGGGAGCCCTAGCCTTAGCGCTAGGGGAGCCCTAGCCTGAAGCCTAGGGGTGCCCTAGCCTGAAGGCTGGGGGAGCCCTAGCCTTAGCGCTAGGGGAGCCCTAGCCTGAAGCCTAGGGGTGCCCTAGCCTGAAGGCTGGGGGAGCCCTAGCCTTAGCGCTAGGGGAGCCCTTGCCTGAAGCCTAGGGGTGCCCTAGCCTGAAGGCTGGGGGAGCCCTAGCCTTAGCGCTAGGGGAGCCCTAGCCTGAAGCCTAGGGGTGCCCTAGCCTGAAGGCTGGGGGAGCCCTAGCCTTAGCGCTAGGGGAGCCCTAGCCTGAAGCCTAGGGGTGCCCTAGCCTGAAGGCTGGGGGAGCCCTAGCCTTAGCGCTAGGGGAGCCCTAGCCTGAAGCCTAGGGGTGCCCTAGCCTGAAGGCTGGGGGAGCCCTAGCCTTAGCGCTAGGGGAGCCCTAGCCTGAAGCCTAGGGGTGCCCTAGCCTGAAGGCTGGGGGAGCCCTAGCCTTAGCGCTAGGGGAGCCCTAGCCTGAAGCCTAGGGGTGCCCTAGCCTGAAGGCTGGGGAGCCCTAGCCTTAGCGCTAGGGGAGCCCTAGCATGAAGCCTAGGGGTGCCCTAGCCTGAAGGCTGGGGGAGCCCTAGCCTTAGCGCTAGGGGAGCCCTAGCCTGAAGCCTAGGGGTGCCCTAGCCTGAAGGCTAGGGGAGCCCTAGCCTTAGCGCTAGGGGAGCCCTAGCCTGAAGCCTAGGGGTGCCCTAGCCTGAAGGCTAGGGGAGCCCTAGCCTTAGCGCTAGGGGAGCCCTAGCCTGAAGCCTAGGGGTGCCCTAGCCTGAAGGCTAAGGGAGCCCTAGCCTTAGCGCTAGGGGAGCCCTAGCCTGAAGCCTAGGGGAGCCCTAGCCTGAAGGCTAGGGGAGCCCTAGCCTAAAGCCTAGGGGTGCCCTAGCCTGAAGGCTAGGGGAGCCCTAGCCTTAGCCTAGGGGAGCCTAAAGCCTAGGGGTGCCCTAACCTGAAGGCTAGGGGAGCGCTAGCCTTAGCCTAGGGGAGCCTAAAGCCTAGGGGTGCCCTAGCCTGAAGGCTAGGGGAGCCCTAGCCTTAGCCTAGGGGAGCCTAAAGCCTAGGGGTGCCCTAGCCTGAAGGCTAGGGGAGCCCTAGCCTTAGCCTAGGGGAGCCTAAAGCCTAGGGGTGCCCTAGCCTGAAGGCTAGGGAGCCCTAGCCTTAGCCTAGGGGAGCCCTAGCCTAAAGCCTAGGGGTGCCCTTGCCTGAAGGCTAGGGGAGCCCTAGCCTTAGCCTAGGGGAGCCCTAGCCTAAAGCCTAGGGGTGCCCTAGCCTGAAGGCTAGGGGAGCCCTAGCCTTAGCCTAGGGGAGCCTAAAGCCTAGGGGTGCCCTAGCCTGAAGGCTAGGGGAGCCCTAGCCTTAGCCTAGGGGAGCCCTAGCCTAAAGCCTAGGGGTGCCCTAGCCTGAAGGCT